>NC_092172.1:29454551-29492051 GCF_045791955.1 Oncorhynchus clarkii lewisi | reverse complement strand
TCAGTGGCAGCGGGCAGAATCAATGGCAGAGGGCAGAATCAGTGACGGTGGACAGAATCAGTGGCAGAGGGCAGAATCAATGACGGTGGACAGAATCAGTGGCAGAGGGCAGAATCAGTGGCAGTGGGCAGAATCAGTGGCAGAGGGCAGAATCAGTGGCAGAGGGCAGAATCAGTGGCAGTGGACAGAATCAGTGGCAGAGGGCAGAATCAGTGGCAGAGGGCAGAATCAGTGGCAGAGGGCAGAATCAGTGGCAGAGGGCAGAATCAGTGACGGTGGACAGAATCAGTGACGGTGGACAGAATCAGTGGCAGTGGGCAGAATCAGTGACGGTGGACAGAATCAGTGGCAGAGGGCAGAATCAGTGGCAGAGGGCAGAATCAGTGACGGTGGACAGAATCAGTGGCAGAGGGCAGAATCAGTGGCAGTGGGCAGAATCAGTGGCAGTGGGCAGAATCAGTGGCAGTGGGCAGAATCAGTGGCAGCGGGCAGAATCAATGGCAGAGGGCAGAATCAGTGACGGTGGACAGAATCAGTGGCAGAGGGCAGAATCAATGACGGTGGACAGAATCAGTGGCAGAGGGCAGAATCAGTGGCAGTGGGCAGAATCAGTGGCAGAGGGCAGAATCAGTGGCAGAGGGCAGAATCAGTGGCAGTGGACAGAATCAGTGGCAGAGGGCAGAATCAGTGGCAGAGGGCAGAATCAGTGGCAGAGGGCAGAATCAGTGACGGTGGACAGAATCAGTGACGGTGGACAGAATCAGTGGCAGTGGGCAGAATCAGTGACGGTGGACAGAATCAGTGGCAGAGGGCAGAATCAGTGGCAGAGGGCAGAATCAGTGACGGTGGACAGAATCAGTGGCAGAGGGCAGAATCAGTAACGGTGGACAGAATCAGTGGCAGAGGGCAGAATCAGTGGCAGAGGGCAGAATCAGTGGCAGTGGACAGAATCAGAGGCAGTGGGCAGAATCAGTGGCAGTGGGCAGAATCAGTGGCAGTGGGCAGAATCAGTGGCAGTGGGCAGAATCAGTGGCAGTGGACAGAATCAGAGGCAGTGGGCAGAATCAGTGGCAGTGGGCAGAATCAGTGGCAGTGGGCAGAATCAGTGGCAGAGGGCAGAATCAGTGGCAGTGGGCAGAATCAGTGGCAGAGGGCAGAATCAGTGGCAGTGGGCAGAATCAGTGGCAGTGGACAGAATCAGTGGCAGAGGGCAGAATCAGTGGCAGTGGGCAGAATCAGTGGCAGAGGGCAGAATCAGTGGCAGTGGGCAGAATCAGTGGCAGAGGGCAGAATCAGTGGCAGAGGGCAGAATCAGTGGCAGTGGGCAGAATCAGTGGCAGTGGGCAGAATCAGTGGCAGTGGGCAGAATCAGTGGCAGAGGGCATAATCAGTGGCAGTGGGCAGAATCAGTGGCAGAGGGCAGAATCAGTGGCAGTGGGCAGAATCAGTGGCAGTGGGCAGAATCAGTGGCAGAGGGCAGAATCAGTGGCAGAGGGCAGAATCAGTGGCAGTGGGCAGAATCAGTGGCAGAGGGCAGAATCAGTGGCAGTGGGCAGAATCAGTGGCAGAGGGCAGAATCAGTGGCAGTGGGCAAAATCAGTGGCAGTGGGCAGAATCAGTGGCAGAGGGCAGAATCAGTGGCAGAGGGCAGAATCAGTGGCAGTGGGCAGAATCAGTGGCAGAGGGCAGAATCAGTGGCAGAGGGCAGAATCAGTGGCAGAGGGCAGAATCAGTGGCAGAGGGCAGAATCAATGACGGTGGGCAGAATCAGTGGCAGAGGGCAGAATCAGTGGCAGAGGGCAGAATCAGTGACGGTGGGCAGAATCAGTGGCAGAGGGCAGAATCAGTGGCAGAGGGCAGAATCAGTGGCAGTGGGCAGAATCAGTGGCAGAGGGCAGAATCAGTGGCAGAGGGCAGAATCAGTGGCAGTGGGCAGAATCAGTGGCAGTGGGCAGAATCAGTGGCAGTGGGCAGAATCAGTGGCAGAGGGCAGAATCAGTGGCAGAGGACAGAATCAGTGGCAGAGGACAGAATCAGTGGCAGTGGGCAGAATCAGTGGCAGTGGGCAGAATCAGTGACGGTGGACAGAATCAGTGGCAGAGGGCAGAATCAGTGGCAGAGGACAGAATCAGTGGCAGTGGACAGAATCAGTGGCAGAGGGCAGAATCAGTGGCAGAGGGCAGAATCAGTGGCAGAGGGCAGAATCAGTGGCAGTGGGCAGAATCAGTGGCAGTGGACAGAATCAGTGGCAGAGGGCAGAATCAGTTGCAGTGGGCAGAATCAGTGGCAGTGGGCAGAATCAGTGGCAGAGGGCAGAATCAGTGGCAGTGGGCAGAATCAGTGGCAGAGGGCAGAATCAGTGGCAGAGGGCAGAATCAGTGGCAGAGGGCAGAATCAGTGGCAGTGGGCAGAATCAGTGGCAGAGGGCAGAATCAGTGGCAGAGGGCAGAATCAGTGGCAGAGGGCAGAATCAGTGGCAGAGGGCAGAATCAGTGGCAGTGGAGTGGAATAAAGCTGTATTTATTATCAGGGTTGGTGTCGATTCCATTTCAATCCAGTCAAGAAGTAAACTGAAATTCTAATTATTTTACTTCCTGAATTTACTGAAATTCATTGACATGGAATTGACCCCAAATCAGATTTTTATACAGTCAGGCAGGAGTTGTGTAGAGTGACCATTGGACTGTTACTGATAGGACCAAGGCACGGGCATGGGAGCAGAGCAGAAAAGAGAAGTCCTGGAGGATTTGGGCGTGTGGCTATCAGGGTATTCCCCCTCACACACACATATATTCCCAGGGTAGAGATGCTTGTGTGTATCACATCCTCAGTTGAGAGCAACTGCTGCTGTTGTTGAGTCATTAGTAGGGAATGAGGCTTGGTTGGAATGACTTTAGATGTTTAAATGGGGCCATTTAGTCTAAATGTTAAGCGACATGTGGATATGAATATGCAAGTGATACTGTATGAGCCTCATAATATTATGTAGGAATTGTTACATGAACTGTGTCTTACTTACTCATGCAAACGAGGACGATACACCATTTGGGTGTGTGTGTGCTTACAGGATGTGCCCAATTATACCACAGTGAGTGACAAACAGGCATCCTCTCTGAGGGATTCATATTTGTCTTCTCCATTCATTCAGACTTCACCCTGAGTAGGCTAACACGAGGCAATGAGCAAAGGACTCTTACAGCAGCTGCTGAACAGTTCCCCTCACCTCCTTCTGCTCCTCTCAGTCTCTCTCTCTCTCTCTCTCTCTCTCTCTCTCTCTCTCTCTCTCTCTCTCGCTCTCTCTCTCTATGTGGTAGGTACACTTGGCACGGGCAAACCCACAAGCCCGTAAACAATGCTAGGCTAATCTAATAGAGCCATAATCACGCTGTTAGCAATCATCTTTCTGGCGCTCGGTGAGGTTCGGTGGGGCTGGAGTGTGTATGGTGGTCCAGATGGTGTTGACTCTGCTCTCTCTCTCTCTCTCTCTCTCAGTGGCCGTGTCTCAGCCAGACTCACAGGATGCAGTTACCACGATGCCAGCCTGGGCCTGGACACCTCATCTCCTCATCCCCTCATTTCCTATCTCATCTCCACAACGGAGAGGGGACAGGCAGCAGGGTGGAGTCATATGCTAGAGCTCATTTTAGAAAACTGACATAGATTTAACAGATCTGCTCAGATTTGTACATGTTTGTTGTCATTTGGCAGTTACTCTTGTCCAAAGCAACTTACAGGAGCAATTAGAGTTAAGTGCCTTGCTCAAGGGCACATACAGATTTTTCACCTAGCCGGCTCGATAAGCGATAGGCTACTTGCCGCAGATCAGCTGTTAGGAGAATAGTAATACCTTGGAAATGAAATAATAAAGTGTACACAAAGTCTTCTGATGTCTTCAGTGTTCAGTGTCTATAAACACCTTACTCAAGACCCTGCTGGTGATACATAATGAGACATCTCCAACCACCCCACCTGACAGCATACAGTATGTTACCATCCTACAGGGGATGTTTTCTTAGAACAAACTCCAGCTGCTAGGCCTCAATCCCTGTTTTACCCTCCAAACATGGCCATGCTAAAAACCATGAGACCCATGCAGCTTTTAGACTGTAACACCAGTGTTAAACTAATGTATACACCCTTATCTTATACTAGGTCAATTGTGGTTCCATAGCTAGGGCTGACAGTGGGGACTTGAAGAGCAGAATCAACAACCTCTACAGAATCAAAACAGTTGCTTTGTGAGAAGGTGTTAAAAGTTCACAGTTAGCCATTGTTATGTAAATGCCAGCTGAAAAGTACCACTGGCCTGGCTTTGGCCCCAAGTGAGAGCAGGTTTGCCGGATCCATGACCCAGTGAGACCCGGGTTCTGACCCGCGTAGATGGAAACAGAAAAGTCTGAGTATTTTGGGTAAAACACTGGGCTTAATCCTGTATGGAAATGAACCACTAAGACAGTGGTTCCCAACTCCAGTTCTCAAGTACCTCCAACTAGTAGACATTTTTATTGGAGCCCCGGACAAGCAAACCTCCATCCATTCTACTGTTCTAGCTGTCACAGGGATATAGAAGAAAGACAATGTCACTAGTCATCTCAGTGAAGTATATACCAACAAAAGAACATTAAGGAATGGAGACGATTTTAATATATAATAGAAGGTGTCAGAGGAAAGCCCATAAAATTGTCAGAGACTCCAGTCACCCAAGTCACAGACTGTTTTCTCTGCTACCACACGGCAAGCGGTACCAGAGCGCCAAGTCTAGGCCCAAGAGGCTCCTCAACAGCTTCTACCCCCAAGCCATAAGAATGCCGAACAATTAATAAAATCGCCACCGGACAATTTACATTGACAGCCCCCCCCCTCCTTTTGTACACTGCTGCTACTCACTGTTTATTATCTATGCATAGTCACTTCACCCCTACCTACATGTACAAATTACCTCTAACTTGTACCCCCGCACACTGACTCGGTACTGGTGCCCCCTGTATATAACCTCATTGTTATTCTTATTGTGCTACTTTTTTTTATGTTTGTCTACTTGGTAAATATTTTCTTAACTCTTCTTGAACTGCACTGTTAGTTAAGAGTTTGTCAGTAAGCATTTCACGGTAAGGTTATTGTTGTATTCAGCGCATGGCACAAATAAAGTTAGATTAGATGTGATTTTTCCCATCAAAAAGGCTCCAGCTGTGAAAGTGATGTATTGTCTTTAGTTCATGGATATAGACCTACACACCATTGTGTAACATTTGACTTTCTAACATCTGTTGGTGACCTTACTTGACAGTTGAAGGGGTTGCATTGATTTACTTTGGGACAATTCTCTGCAGTTATATTCTACATTAAAATCCATCTCAGGTACGCATTATTTCATAGTTCATTTATACTGCCCTCCGCAGAGAGGGTAAAATATGGTCATTTCTCCCAAACAATAAAAAGCCTTGAGTAGGAGTAGTAAAACAAAGTATTAAAGATAAATTACTCTGTTCACAAGCTGAATGTGCTGAAAAACACTACAGGGCCTCATTACTAAAGGAGAAATGGTACTTTAAAAGAACTGTAAAAACTGCATAAGAGTAACAACATGTAACTGCCAAAATAAAGGAAACACCAACATAGCGTCTTAATAGGGTGTTAGGCCACCACGAGCCAGAACAGCTTCAATGCACCTTAGCAGAGATTCTACACGTGTCTGGAACACTATTGGAAGGATGTGACACCATTCGTCCACAAGAAATTCCATAATTTTGTGTGTTTTTTTATGATGGTGGAAAACGCTGTCTCAGGCGCCACTCCAGAATCTCCCATACAGTAAGTGTTCAATTGGGTTGAGATCTGGTGACTGAGACGGCCATGGCATATCGTTACATCGTTTTCATGCTCATCAAACCATTCAGTTACCAAACCATTCAGTGACCACTCGTGCCCTGTGGATGGGGCCATTGTCATCCTATCGGGGCATAGCCATGGTAGCCAAAACAATGTCCTGCCCAGCATTCTTATACATGACCCAAAACATGATGGGCTGTTAACTACTTAATTAACTCAGGAAACACACCTGTGTGGAAGCACCTGCTTTCAATATACGTTGTATCCCACATTTACTCAAGTGTTTCCATTATTTTGGCAGTTACGTGTACTTTACAATTACTTTTCCCTTAAAAGACAATAATGGCTGAATTCCTGGCCAAGAACTGGACTAAAAATCACTTTGAATAAAGATTCTACATTGAACATGCTTTTCAGTCCAGGAGTAGGCACGTTCTTTAGAAAGTCAGCCCTGTATGTTTTTGCAAACAGTAGCTCAACAGACAATAAAGACATCAGGGGCTTGATTCAATCCATATAGAGGAAGTTTAACCCTATAGCCTGATTCAATTTTAAAGATAATTTCTGATTGAGCGGACCTATGCAGCGATTACTGGGAATGCCTTTAAATTTCAATCGCGCTATAGCACTGAACTTCTGCGATACGGATTGAATCGAGCCCTCTTCACTCATCCACTCAAGGAAAGACCAACACCAGACTATGTCACAGACGAGGGCCTGCAGAAAGGGGTTCATCATGGACATGACATCACATAGGCTACACTCTGAGGAGTCAACAAAACAATGACACACCAGACAGCCTAAATATGGACAGCACTTACAGTGCCTTGCGAAAGTATTCGGCCCCCTTGAACTTTGCGACCTTTTGCCACATTTCAGGCTTCAAACATAAAGATATAAAACTGTATGTTTTTGTGAAGAATCAACAACAAGTGGGACACAATCATGAAGTGGAACGACATTTATTGGATATTTCAAACTTTTTTAACAAATCAAAAACTGAAAAATTGGGCGTGCAAAATGATTCAGCCCCTTTACTTTCAGTGCAGCAAACTCTCTCCAGAAGTTCAGTGAGGATCTCTGAATGATCCAATGTTGACCTAAATGACTAATGATGATAAATACAATCCACCTGTGTGTAATCAAGTCTCCGTATAAATGCACCAGCACTGTGATAGTCTCAGAGGTCCGTTAAAAGCGCAGAGAGCATCATGAAGAACAAGGAACACACCAGGCAGGTCCGAGATACTGTTGTGAAGAAGTTTAAAGCCGGATTTGGATACAAAAAGATTTCCCAAGCTTTAAACATCCCAAGGAGCACTGTGCAAGCGATAATATTGAAATGGAAGGAGTATCAGACCACTGCAAATCTACCAAGACCTGGCCGTCCCTCTAAACTTTCAGCTCATACAAGGAGAAGACTGATCAGAGATGCAGCCAAGAGGCCCATGATCACTCTGGATGAACTGCAGAGATCTACAGCTGAGGTGGGAGACTTTGTCCATAGGACAACAATCAGTCGTATATTGCACAAATCTGGCCTTTATGGAAGAGTGGCAAGAAGAAAGCCATTTCTTAAAGATATCCATAAAAAGTGTTGTTTAAAGTTTGCCACAAGCCACCTGGGAGACACACCAAACATGTGGAAGAAGGTGCTCTGGTCAGATGAAACCAAAATTGAACTTTTTGGCAACAATGCAAAACGTTATGTTTGGCGTAAAAGCAACACAGCTCATCACCGTGAACACACCATCCCCACTGTCAAACATGGTGGTGGCAGCATCATGGTTTGGGCCTGATTTTCTTCAGCAGGGACAGGGAAGATGGTTAAAATTGATGGGAAGATGGATGGAGCCAAATACAGGACCATTCTGGAAGAAAACCTGATGGAGTCTGCAAAAGACCTGAGACTTGGATGGAGATTTGTCTTCCAACAAGACAATGATCCAAAACATAAAGCAAAATCTACAATGGAATGGTTCAAAAATAAACATATCCAGGTGTTAGAATGGCCAAGTCAAAGTCCAGACCTGAATCCAATCGAGAATCTGTGGAAAGAACTGAAAACTGCTGTTCACAAATGCTCTCCATCCAACCTCACTGAGCTCGAGCTGTTTTGCAAGGAGGAATGGGAAAAAATTTCAGTCTCTCGATGTGCAAAACTGATAGAGACATACCCCAAGCGACTTACAGCTGTAATCGCAGCAAAAGGTGGCGCTACAAAGTATTAACTTAAGGGGGCTGAATAATTTTGCACGCCCAATTTTTCAGTTTTTGATTTGTTAAAAAAGTTTGAAATATCCAATAAATGTCGTTCCACTTCATGATTGTGTCCCACTTGTTGTTGATTCTTCACAAAAAAATACAGTTTTATATCTTTATGTTTGAAGCCTGAAATGTGGCAAAAGGTCGCAAAGTTCAAGGGGGCCGAATACTTTCGCAAGGCACTGTATGTCCTTAACTCATGTCTGGACATGGATGTCCCAAAGGAACACACTCTGACACTCTGACACCCTTTCTCTTTTATGCATTATTCCTGTGTCTCTCTCTCTCTCTCTCTCTCTCTCCCTCTCTCTCTCTCTCTCTCTCGCTTTCTCTCTCTCTCTCTCTCTCTCTCTTTCTCTCTCTCTCTCGCTCTCTCTGTCTCTCTCTCTCGCTCTCTCTCTCTCTAATTCTTCCTGTCTTTCATGCAATCTCCCTCTATTTATTTCTATGGTGCTCTCTTCCTGTCTGTCTCTGTCGCTCTCTCCATCTCTCTCCCTCTTCACACGTCTGCTTAGGACAGGTGGATAACGGCATCAGTGGAGCCCTGGTGGGGGGGAGATTGAGCCGGGCTGGACAGGGAAACAGAGGAGGTAGATTAAATCATGCTATCAATATGACCGAGCGGAGCGGGCAAGGAGTGTGGGGCTAAACACAGCAATCAGCCAACATCCCTCCCTCAGAGTGCAGACGGTCCATGATAAAAGACTGCAACTCCTACACACACTGACTGACTGCAGTAGATGATATGCCACCTCTTTCTCTCTGATCTCTTATTTTCCTTTATCAGGGCTCGGATTAGAACAGTCCTTATCAGCCAATCACAGATGATTTGTATAACACAGACTATTTGCTCAAGGATCACAGCAACATCAGGGGGAACAGGAGGATTGAGCTGCCTTCATTTCCCTTTCCTCCCTTCCTTCCCTTCAAACACATTATCAGGACGTGACCTTTTAGATCATTCCAGGAAATATAGACCTACTCACTGGCTCCCGAGTGACTAGAGAGAGAGAGAGAGAGAGAGGACAATTGAGGACCAACTCAGAAGTATTGAGGTATTCTTAAGGTATTGTATTGTATTGACTGGAAGTCTTTCAATGAACTGAACTTCTTGAGGTATTGTATTGACTGGACGCCTTTCTCTGAATTATATTATGGCATTCAAATTCATAAACAATCCTTCAGCTAGCACAAATCTCATTGCGGCTGTGGCGCGGAGCAGGCCCCTTTGATAATGTATAGAGTCCATCTTCTGACTAACTGAAGCTTAAGATCATTACTAAACTAAGGACCCTGGGATTAAACACCTCCTTCTGCAACTGGATCCTGGACTTTCTAACAGGCCGCCCCCAGGTGGTGAGGGTAGCAAAAAACATCCCACCTGACCCTGTTCAGGGGCCTCTCAGGGGTGCGTGCTTAGTCCCCTCCCGTACTCTCTGTTCACCCACGACTGCGTGGCCATGCACAACTCTAACACCTTCATTAAGTTTGCAGATGACAAGATGGTCACCGACGACAATGACACAGCCTACTGGAAGGAGGTCAGAGACCTGGCAGTATGGTGCCAGGACAATAACCTCTCCCACAATGTCAGCAAGACAAAGGAATTGATCGTGGACTACAGGAAATGGTTGGCCGAGCACGCCCCCATCCACATCGACAGGCTGTAGTGTAGCAGGTTGAGAGCTTCAAGTTTATCGGTGTCCACATCACTAAGGAATTATCATGTTCCACACACACCAACACAGTCATGAAGAGAGCACAATAACGCCTCTTCCCCCCAGGAGGCTGAAAAGATTCAGCATGAGCCCTCAGATCCTCAAAAAGTTATATAGCTGCACCATTGAGAGCATCTTGACTGGCTGCATTACCTCTTGGTATGGCAACTGCTTGGCATCTGACAGAAGGCGCTACAGAAGGTAGTGTGTACGGCCTAGTACATCACTGGGGCCTAGCTCCCTGCCTTCCTGGACTTCTATACCAAGCGGTGTCAGAGGAAGGCCCTAAAAATGGTCTGACTCCAGCCACCCAAGTCATATACTGTTCTCTCTGCATCCGCATGGCAAGCGGTACCGATGCATCAAGTCTGGAACCAACAGGACCCTGAACAGCATCTACCTCCAACCAACAATAAGACTGCTAAGCTAGTTACTGTAAAAAGTTAACAATTAGCTATCTGTATTGCACTCTTGACTCATCACATACGCTGCTGTTACTGTTTACTATCTATCCTGTTGCCTAGTCACTTTATCCCTACCTAAATGTACATATCGACCTCAATTGCCTCGTACCCCTGTACATCGACTCGGTACTGGTACCCGTGTATTCAGCCAAGTTACTGTTACTCATTGTGTATTTATTCCTTGTGTTATTATTTATATTTTTTCTGTTTGCATTTCAATGTTAGTCTACACCTGTGGTTTACGAAGCTTGAACAATACGCTGTCCGATGCCTGACCTTAGTTCCTTTTGTATGTTTCTATTTTAGGTTGGTCAGGGCGTGAATTGGGGTGGGCATTCGATGTTTGTTTTCTATGTTGTTATATTTCTATGTGTTTGGCGTAGTATGGTTCTCAATCAGAGGCAGGTGTCATTTGTTGTTTCTGATTGAGAACCATACTTAGGTAGCCTGTTTTCCCACTCTTGTTTGTGGGTGGTTGTTTTCTGTTTTGTGTCTTCACCAGACAGAACTGTTTCGGGTTCATTTCGGTCTCTTGTTGTTTTTGTCATTCAGTGTTCTGTTCTATTAAATAATCATGAACACTTACCACGCTGCGCTTTGGTCCTCACCTTCTTCCACCAACGAAAACCGTTACAAGAATATGTTTCTGAGGGACTAATGAATTGGCCCTACACACAATTTCTACTTTATCTTTCTGTTGTTTCTGTTGGCTTGAGTTCCAATTTCCAACAAAAACCTCAACTGGAGGAGTTGAATGTGAATCTAAGGTGAGATTTTTTGGCATACATTTTTGATGACTTTGTCTATTGTACAATAGCAATGTGACCCCCATGGCTGAAACGGAGAGAGAGATACACAAGTGCCATATAGCATTGAGGAATGAACAGGGGCCTCCTCCCTCACAGGGCAGTGAACTTAACCTTCTTCCCTCACAGGGCAGTGAACTAAACATTCCTCCCTCACAGGGCAGTGAACAAAACCTTCCCCCTCACAGGGCAGTGAACTAAACCTTCCTCCCTCACAGGGCAGTGAACTAAACCTTCCTCCCTCACAGGGCAGTGAACTAAACCTTCCTCCCTCACGGGGCAGTGAACCAAAACTTCCACCCTCGCAGGCAGTGAACTAAACCTTCCTCCCTCACAGGGCAGTGAACTAAACCTTCCTCCCTCACAGGGCAGTGAACTAAACCTTCCTCCCTCACAGGGCAGTGAACCAAAACGTCCACCCTCGCAGGCAGTGAGCTAAACCTGCCTCCATCGCAGGCAGAGAACTAAAACTTCCACCCTCACAGGGCAGTGAACTAAAACTTCCACCTTCGCAGGCAGTGAGCTAAACCTGCCTCCCTCGAAGGCAGAGAACTAAAACTTTCACCCTCACAGGGAAGTGAATTAAAACTTCCACCCTTACAGGCAGTGAATTAAACCTTCCTCCCTCGCAGGCAGTGAATTCAACCTTCCTCCCTCGCAGGCAGTGAATTCAACCTTCCTCCCTCGCAGGCAGTGAATTCAACCTTCCTCCCTCGCAGGCAGTGAATTAAACATTCCTCCCTCGCAGGCAGTGAACTAAACCTTCCTCCCTCGCAGGCAGTGAACTAAACCTTCCTCCCTCGCAGGCAGTAAATTGAACCTTCCTCCCTCGCAGGCAGTGAACTAAACCTTCCTCCCTTCCTTAAAACTTCCAAAACTGCCACCCTCACAGGGCTGTGAATTAAAACTTCCTCACAGAAAGTAAATTAAAACATCCACCCTCACGGGGCAGTGAACTAAACCTGCCTCCCTCGCAGGCAGTGAATTAAACCTTCCACCCATGCAGGCAGTGAACTAAACTTTCCTCCCTCGCAGGCAGTAAACTAAAACATCCACCCTCACAGGGCAGTGAACTAAACCTTCCTCGCTCACAGGGCAGTGAATTAAAACTTTCTCCCTCACAGGCAGTGAACTAAACCTTCCTCCCTTGCAGGCAGTGAGCTAAACCTTCCTCCCTCGCAGGCAGTGAACTAAAACGTGTAGTCCTAATGACAACTTACTCCCTTGGCTGATTCCAAATTCAATCTCACCTGACAAATATGAACAGTCAACCATGGCAGGGTGGCGTGCCTCTCAAACTGCTCCCCACAAAAACACTAGTTCCCGCCAGCTAGTTTTCGCTGCCTGGGCCCACACACAAAGGCTTCTACTAAAGCAAGCGTGGAGAGGATAATTTATGTATTCTAGCAATGAAAATGGACAGTTACCATTAGAACTACATCAATCCTACTGTATAATGAATAATAATGCTTGTTTCTCAGCCTGGGTTGGAGTCAACCCTGCCCTCTGTAACCCAGTTGTTGTTATAGTAACTACAGTGGTATCTCTCCTACAGGGTTAGTGAATTAGTGTTCCAAGCAGCCCACAGGGGCACTATTCTATTTATTTAGCAGAGCAACACACAACAATGAGTCCTGCTCCTGAGACTTGTTAACATGGTTAACAATGAAGATGATCTGGGTTGAGGATGATCAAGTTCAACTTGTATTTTCACATGGACAGGTACACTGAATGCTTAACTTGCGAGCCCTACCCAACAGTGCAGTATTCAATATCAAAATCAAATCCACTCATCTGTAATGTCGAGAATAGTAAAACAGCTCTTGACTACCCTCGACCTGTGTGGCACTTGGTGGGAGGAGTAGAAGGTCATTTTGGATGCATCAATAGGTAAACGTGTAAAAGAAGGGTACTGTATATTTTTAACACAATAGCATTTCGATTAGAATTAAGCCATAAAGCCAGAGGTGTGGTATATGGCCAATATACCACGGCTAAGGGATGTTCTTGAACACAATGCAACATGGAGTGCCTGGATATAGCCCTTAGCCGTAGTGTATTGGCCAGATACCACAAACCCCTGAGGTCCTTATGGCTTAATTCTAATATAAATGCTATTGTGTATACCATGGCTGTCAGCCAATCAGCATTCAGGAATCAAACCACCCAGTTGTAGTGTCACTTGATATCAAGCTTCAAAAACTCATATGACTTTGACATACGTGCGTCCCTCACCTCTATCAAACTTCAGCTGATCCTAATCTCTCGTGGACAGACGCATGTAACATAAATGGTACCGTAGCTTCTGTCAACAGACTGTGGGATGTGACAACTAATGAGGAACTTTGTTCCGGTGCACAGATTTTTCCTCACTGATCATTTGGACAAATCAAGACTTCGCAGGTGCTCACAGCTTTAGAATTTCAGAAGGGGAGGAGAGATTTGGCCCATAGACTTGCCCGAAACTTGCAGAAGAGGGGTGGAGCTACCATCCTGCTTCTGCTCCTCATTGTAGCATGTTTTCTAACATACTGTATCTCCCCCAGAATTAATCAAGCATCTGATGCAATTACGCAAGATTTTAGTTCTGGGTTTCTGAGACCAAGTCCTGATCACACTTTCAATCCTCAACACACCCTGTTCATGATCCAGCCAGGGGAGTTTCACTTCACCCACTGCAGAAAAAGACGTTTTAAAATTCAAGATGTACTTTGCCAGAGAAATAGCCTTTTAATACAGGTTAAAGTGAGATAGATCTACCTGCGTCTGCAGTGAAGCTGACAAGCTGCTCTGAGCTAATAGGTTTTTCCCAGGACAGTTGATCTCTTTCCCTCTTAGCCAGAAAAGCAATCTCACACTTTGCATGTCTGTGAATATCAACCACCACCGCTGCCATGGCTCTCCCTGCCTCTTCCCTCCTGTCAGGGGGGGGCAGGATGTGGCAACAGAGCGGGGAGGCTGGGTCTATTTGAAGGGCCCGTTGTGGGCTCTGCACTGATTAGCCTATACTCCATGTGTTGGATAAGGTGTTAAAACTGTACAATCTCAGGAACACACATATATCCTTGGAGACTTCCTATAGCATTTGTCTACATATGCAGAGGTAGGACAGTTAGGAGACTCAGCAAAACACAACTACAGTAAAGTTTCATCTCAACATTCAAATCATTTCAAATTTTGGCAACACTTCACTTGACACCCAGTGTCATAACACTTTTTATGTCATAATATGTCAACAGCTGACATAACTTGTCATAACCATGTCATAATATGTCAACAGCTGACATAACTTGTCATAACCTGTCAGAATATGGTCATAACACTGACATGACCCATATAGTTAGACCTGACATATTGTGTTACTTTATGGCTGGTTATGACACCTACTTAAGAGTGTCAAAACCCACATTTGTTCAAATGTGTTTTTTCTCTGCCAAGAAGTTTCCTTTCGCCTGAAAGTTTGTTTCTTAAATCCTTTGTTGTTGTAATGAATTCTTTACAGTCATGTTTTTTCATCATATTTTAAATAACTTGTAGAAAATACATTTTATGACACTGCCACGGAGCATTATGACCATCCTGTGTCACTTTACTTGAAATAAGAAAATGCTCTTTAAACACTGTGAAGAAGCATTATGACCATCATTGCCCTGATATGCAATGTCTCCAAACCCCCTCTGATTTTAAATCAAGATCTGGTTGTTAGCTGTCTGATAGCCTGTTGTCAAAAAATGTATGGGGTTAGGATTTGGGCTAAATCAACTGATGCTGATGTAATTGTGTTTTCTGAAACCTGGCTCAGCGAGTCTGTTTTTGATAAGGATATAAGTGGTTACAATGTTTATCGCACTGATCGGGTTAAGAAAGGTGGGGGTGTGGCTATATATGTAAAAAACTAAATTCCTTGTAAGTGTGGCAAAGTCTGAAACTATTTGTAAACAGTTGGAACTTCTTGCTTTGAATATTGAGGTTTCAAATGGTCTATCTATAACTGTGATTGGCTGTTATAGACCCCCCTCTGCTCTCTATAACTGTGATTGGCTGTTATAGACCCCCCTCTGCTCTCTATAACTGTGATTGGCTGTTATAGACCCCCCTCTGCTCTCTATAACTGTGATTGGCTGTTATAGACCCCCCTCTGCTCTCTATAACTGTGATTGGCTGTTATAGACCCCCCTCTGCTCTCTATAACTGTGATTGGCTGTTATAGACCCCCCTCTGCTCTCTATAACTGTGATTGGCTGTTATAGACCCCCCTCTGCTCTCTATAACTGTGATTGGCTGTTATAGACCCCCCTCTGCTCTCGGTGATGCATTTTCTTCTTTGACGCACCTTATGTCTAAACTTCTTTACAGTAAAATTATCTTGATTGGTGATCTCAATTGGTGTTGGTTAAAGCCGATGTCTGATGATTTAAAAATGTTTTGTAATTCTACTAATCTTACCCAGTTGATTAACTCACCCACTCGCCCAAATCTTAAATGCCCAGATACATCTACCCTGATTGATTTGATATTGACAAATGTTCCACATAAATATTCTGTGTTTGGTGTTTTTTGTAATGATTTATGTGACCATTGTGCTGTTGTTGCTGTTAGAAATACTAAGGTTCCAAAGACAAACCCACGTTTTATTCGTAAGAGAAATTTGAAGTGTTTTAATGAGCAGGCTTTCTTTCATGATTTGTTATATTTTGTCTGGAGCAGATTGAGCTTATTCCTGATGTGGAAACTGCCTGGAAATTCTTTCATTATAGTTTTTTCCAAATAGTAAACAAACATGCCCCATTCCGCAGGTTCAGGGTTAAAGGGCAGGATAATCGATGGTTTTCTTCTGATCTGTCTTATATTATTCACGACCGTAATCTAGCCTGGGCTAAAGCAAGGAAATCCTGTTCTGATGCTGATTGGCTTATTTTTAGGCAGTTACGAAACAAGTGTTTGTTATTTTCTTCTCAGGAAGGCCAAGTCTGAACATTTTATGTCTGTTACCACTGATAACCTGAATGACCCTAGAAAGTTTTGGAAGGCTATTAAGTCTATGTCTGGTAACAGTAACGTTAATGAATTACCGTCATGTGTTTTGAAGGACTCTGTTGCTGTATATGACAAAACTGAAATGCTGAATTGTTTCAATGAGAACTTTGTATCATCTGGTAGGCTGTTTGATTCAGTGTCCTCTGTCTCTGTACAACCCTGTGTGGATGAACCAGTGAGAGCTGGTCAAACTTTTAGCTTTTTGCCATTCTCACCGCAGGTGGAACATAAAGCCCTGAAATCCTTATATCAGAGAAAGCCTGCAGGTCCTGATCTTTTGGATCCCTGCTTTTTAAATCTGGCAGCTGATTTCATAGCTGAACCATTTACATCTCTATTCAATCTAACCCTGGAATGTAATGAAATTCCAAACATCTGGAAATCAGCATTTGTCCTACCACTTTTAAAAGGGAGAGATTCAACTCTTTTAAATAATTATAGGCCAATCTCAAAGCTGTCACCCCTGGTGAAAATACTTGAAACCCTACAGCTAAAAGAGTTGATTTACTAACTCTATTTTTATCAATGGTACATTGGTACATCAGGCTTCAGGAAGAAGCATAGCACAATTTCAGCAGCCATGAAGGTTTTAAATGATATTACTGAAGCCCTTGACAAAAACAGCCCTCTGTCTCACTTTTTATTGATCTCTCTAAGGCTTTTGATACAATTGATCATGCTATACTAAGGCAGAGATGATCGAGTGTAGGTCTTTCAGAGCATGCAGTTGCATGGTTTGCTAACTATCTGTCTGATAGAACTCAGTGCACTCAATTTGATGGGCTCATGTCTGTTAAATTGTCTGTCTTTAATGGTGTGTCCCAGGGCTCTGTACTTGTTCCTCTCTTATTCACTATTTATATAAATGATTTAGACAAACATTTCCAAACTGCGCAACTTCATTTTCTGTTATTTACTGTTGTGCCTCGTCTCTTACAAAAGCTTTCCAGAACTTGCAAAGTGCTTTATATAATGTTCAACATATCTTGTGTCAATTGAAGCTTATCCTCAATACTGACAAAACTAAACTAATGGTGTTTTCTAAAGCAAGAAATAGACCTCTGAACCTTTAACCTATTACTACCTGTCAGGGCAAAGAGATTGAGGTTGTAGCCTCATATAAATATCTTGGAATTTTAATTGATGACGGCCTCTCTTTTAAATTGCATATTCAACAAATTACAAAAAAAATGAAGCTGAAATTGGGATTTTATTTTAGGAATAAGGCCTGTTTTTCTTTTGAAGCCAGAAGGAGGCTAGTAATCAGCTACATTTATGCCTTTACTAGACTATGGGGATATTTTATATATGAATGCTTCCGCTCAGTGTTTGAGATCAATTGACACCCTTTACCATGGCACTTTGAGATTTATTTTAAACTGCAAAACCCTCACGCACCACTGCACTTTGTATATCAGGGTTGGCTCTAGTCACTCATAGGCTCAGTCACTGGTATACTTTTATTTACCAAGCCATTTTGGGTTTACTACCTTTTTATTTGTGCATTTTTATTGTTCAGAAATGTGGTGGGTACTCTCTTCATTCGCTGGACTTTTTCCTGCTAACTGTTCCAAACGTCCGAACTGAATTTGGTAAAAGGGCTTTTATGTACTCTGCGCCATCGTCTTGGAACACCTTACAAAATACTTTTAAACTGGAAGAACTTGTCCCGATGTCACGTTCTGACCTTTATTTCCTTTGTTTTGTATTTATTTAGTATGGTCAGGGCGTGAGTTGGGTGGGCAGTCTATGATTGTTTTTCTATGTTTTGGTTGGTCAGGGTGTGATCTGAGTGGGCATTCTATGTTACATGTCTAGTTTGTCTAGTTCTATGTTTGGCCTGATATGGTTCTCAATCAGAGGCAGGTGTTAGTCATTGTCTCTGATTGGGAACCATACTTAGGTAGCCTGGGTTTCACTGTGTGTTTGTGGGTGATTGTTCCTGTCTCTGTGTTTTGCACCAGACAGGGCTGTTTTTGGTTTTCCACGTTTATTGTTTTGTAGTGTTCATGTTTATCTGTTTTTATTAAACATGAATCAATATAACCACGCTGCGTTTTGGTCCGCCTCTACTTCACCACAGGAAAACCCTTACACCCGATTGGTATTCTTAATGATGAATGACCTTGAGACTGATTCCCAGACCTGCCAATGTTTTTAATTTGCTGTTTTTGATTTTGTTATACTCTTGTGAATTCTATGGTTTTTACTAGATTACTTGTAGTTTTTCATGTTGTTTGTCTGTAATTTTTGTAAGGACTTGGTGCTGCCCATCTTGGCCAGGATGCTCTTGAAAAAGAGATTTTAAATCTCAATGAGCCCTTCCTGGTTCAATAAAAAAATATTTAAAAATATTTTTCAAAATCATAAAATCATATAAACCAGACAGGCCTGTCACGTCCCTTATGTCAGTCATCAGTCAAAAAGAGGGTGTCTTGTCCTGCTCCTGAAATCTGCTCCTGCATTCATCCCAGTCATCAGCAACAGAGCATTGGGGTAGGTGCATGTCTGACAATGTGTGCTCAATTATAATGATAATTTAATATGGTCAGTTTCCCCCAAAATGTTATAACATAAACATACTGTTGGCACATAGGCTATGGTGAAATGGAATGTTTTGCCTTGTGTGGTAGGTTTTGTGGGTTTTTACACTTTTATGTAGGTGTCATAACCAGCCATAAAATAACGCAACATGTCAAATCAAATTGTATTTGTCACATACACATGGTTAGCAGATGTTAATGCGAGTGTAGCGAAATGCTTGTGCTTCTAGTTCCGACCATGCAGTAATATCTAACAAGTCATCTAACATTTTCACAAAAACTACCTTATACACACAAGTGTAGAGGAATGAATAAGAATATGTACATAAAAATATATGGATGAGCGATGGCCGAACTGCATAGGCAAGATTCGGTAGATGGTATAGAGTGAAGTATTTACATATGAGATGAGTAATGTAGGGTATGTAAACATTATATAAATTGGCATTGTTTAAAGTGGCTAGTGATACATTTATTACATCCCGTTTTTAATTATTAAAGTGGCTAGAGATTTGAGTCAGTATGTTGGCAGCAGCCACTCAATGTTAGTGATTGCTGTTTAACAGTCTGATGGCCTTGAGATAGAAGCTGTTTTTCAGTCTCTCGGTCCCAGCTTTGATGCACCTGCACTGACCTCACCTTCTGGATGATAGCGTGGTGAACAGGCAGTGGCTCAGGTGGTTGTTGTCCTTGATGATCGTTATGGCCTTCCTGTGACATCGGGTGGTGTAGGTGTCCTGGAGGGCAGGTAGTTTGCCCCCGGTGATGCGTTGTGCAGACCTCACTACCCTCTGGAGAGCCTTACGATTGTGGGCGGAGCAGTTGCCGTACCAGGCGGTGATACAGCCCGACAGGATGCTCTCAATTGTGCATCTGTAAAGGTTTGTGAGTGCTTTTGGTGACAAGCCAAATTTCTTCAGCCTCCTGAGGTTGAAGAGGCGCTGCTGCGCCTTCTTCACGATGCTGTCTGTGTGGCTGGACCAATTCAGTTTGTCCGTTATGTGTACAACGAGGAACTTAAAACTTTCCACCTTCACCCCAACTGTCCCATCGATGTGGATAGGGGGGTGCTCCCTCTGCTGTTTCCTGAAGTCCACAATCATCTCCTTTGTTTTGTTGACATTGAATGTGAAGTTATATGTCACAACAGGTCTAAATTGTATTGGTCACATACACATATTTAGCAGCAGATGTTATTGGAGCGTATTGAAATGCTTGTGTTCCTAGCTCCAACAGTGCAGTAATATCTAACAATTTACAACAATACACACAAATCTAAAAGTAAAATAATGGAATTAAGAAATATAGAAGTATTAGGACGAGTATATCCAGTACCAGTCAAAAGTTTTAACATACCTACTCATTCAAGGGTTTTTGTTTATTTGAACTATTGTCTACATTGTAGAATAATAGTGAAGACATCAAAACTATGAAAAAACACATATGGAATCATGTAGTAACCAAATCAGTGTTAAACAAGTCCAAATATATGTTATATTTGAGATTATTCAAAGTAGCCACCCTTTGCACACTCTTAGCATTCTCTCAACCAGCTTCACGAGGTAGACACCTGGAATGCATTTCAATTAACAGGTGTGCCTTGTTAAAAGTTAATTTGTGGAATTTCTTTCCTTCTTAATGTGTTTGAGTCAATCAGTTGTGTTGTGACAAGGTAGGGTTGGTATACAGAAGATAGCCCTGTTTAGTCAAAGACCAAGTCCATATTATGAACTGCTCAAATAAGCAAAGAGAAACAACAGCCCATCATTATTTCAAGACATGAAGGTCAGCCAATCCGGAACATTTCAAGAACTTTGAAAGTTTCTTTAAGTGCAGTTGCAAAAACCATCAACGATATGATCAAATCAAGATCAAATAAAATTTTATTAGTCACATGGGCCGAATACAACAGGTGTAAGTAAACCTTACAGTGAAATGCTTACTTACGAGCCCCTAACCAAAAATGCAGTTTCAAAAAATACAGATAAGAATAAGAGATAAAAGTAACAAGTAATTAAAGAGCAGCAGTGAAATAACAATAGCGAGACTATATACAGGGGGTACCGATACAGAGTCAATGTGCGGGGGGCACCGGTTATTTGAGGTAGTATGTACCTGTAGGTAGAGTTATTAAAGTGACTATGTATAGATCACAACAGAGAGTAGCAGTGGTGTAAAGAGGGGGTGACGGGAGGGGGCATGATGAATGAAACTGGCTCTCATGAGGACCGCCACAGGAAAGGAAGACCAGCCTCAGAAATTGCAGCCCAAATAAATGCTTTTTTTTATTTTTTTTTTTTTATTTCACCTTTATTTAACCAGGTAGGCTAGTTGAGAACAAGTTCTCATTTGCAACTGCGACCTGGCCAAGATAAGGCATAGCAGTGTGAACAGACAACACAGAGTTACACATGGAGTAAACAATTAACAAGTCAATAACACAGTAGAAAAAAGGGGAGTCTATATATACATTGTGTGCAAAAGGCATGAGAAGGTAGGCAAATAATTACAATTATGCAGATTAACACTGGAGTGATAAATGATCAGATGGTTATGTACAGGTAGAGATTGGTGTGCAAAAGAGCAGAAAAATAAAAATAAATAAATAAAAACAGTATGGGGATGAGGTAGGTGAAAATGGGTGGGCTATTTACCAATAGACTATGTACAGCTGCAGCGATCGGTTAGCTGCTCGGATAGCAGATGTTTGAAGTTGGTGAGGGAGATAAAAGTCTCCAACTTCAGCGATTTTTGCAATTCGTTCCAGTCACAGGCAGCAGAGAACTGGAACGAAAGGCGGCCAAATGAGGTGTTGGCTTTAGGGATGATCAGTGAGATACACCTGCTGGAGCGCGTGCTACGGATGGGTGTTGCCATCGTAACCAGTGAACTGAGATAAGGCGGAGCTTTACCTAGCATGGACTTGTAGATGACCTGGAGCCAGTGGGTCTGGCGACGAATATGTAGCGAGGGCCAGCCGACTAGAGCATACAAGTTGCAGTGGTGGGTGGTATAAGGTGCTTTGGTGACAAAACGGATGGCACTGTGATAAACTGCATCCAGTTTGCTGAGTAGAGTGTTGGAAGCAATTTTGTAGATGACGTCGCCGAAGTCGAGGATCGGTAGGATAGTCAGTTTTACTAGGGTAAGTTTGGCGGCGTGAGTGAAGGAGGCTTTGTTGCGGAATAGAAAGCCGACTCTTGATTTGATTTTCGATTGGAGATGTTGGATATGGGTCTGGAAGGAGAGTTTAGAGTCTAGCCAGACACCTAGGTACTTATAGATGTCCACATATTCAAGGTCGGAACCATCCAGGGTGGTGATGCTGGTCAGGCGTGCGGGTGCAGGCAGCGAACGGTTGAAAAGCATGCATTTGGTTTTACTAGC
This sequence comes from Oncorhynchus clarkii lewisi, assembly GCF_045791955.1. NCBI lineage: Eukaryota > Metazoa > Chordata > Actinopteri > Salmoniformes > Salmonidae > Oncorhynchus > Oncorhynchus clarkii. Next base: position 29,470,002 of record NC_092172.1, on the reverse strand, counting down.
GTTTAAGAGCAGTTGGAGGCCACGGAAGGAGTGCTGTATGGCATTGAAGCTCGTTTGGAGGTTAGATAGCACAGTGTCCAAGGACGGGCCGGAAGTATATAGAATGGTGTCGTCTGCGTAGAGGTGGATCAGGGAATCGCCCGCAGCATGAGAAACATCATTGATATATACAGAGAAAAGAGTCGGCCCGAGAATTGAACCCTGTGGCACCCCCATAGAGACTGCCAGAGGACCGGACAGCATGCCCTCCGATTTGACACACTGAACTCTGTCTGCAAAGTAATTGGTGAACCAGGCAAGGCAGTCATCCGAAAAACCGAGGCTACTGAGTCTGCCGATAAGAATACGGTGATTGACAGAGTCGAAAGCCTTGGCAAGGTCTATGAAGACGGCTGCACAGTACTGTCTTTTATCGATGGCGGTTATGATATCGTTTAGTACCTTGAGCGTGGCTGAGGTACACCCGTGACCGGCTCGGAAACCAGATTGCACAGCGGAGAAGGTACGGTGGGATTCAAGATGGTCAGTGACCTGTTTGTTGACTTGGCTTTCGAAGACCTTAGATAGGCAGGGCAGGATGGATATAGGTCTGTAACAGTTTGGGTCCAGGGTGTCGCCCCCTTTGAAGAGGGGGATGACTGCGGCAGCTTTCCAATCCTTGGGGATCTCAGACGATATGAAAGAGAGGTTGAACAGGCTGGTAATAGGGGTTGCGACAATGGCGGCGGATAGTTTCAGGAATAGAGGGTCCAGATTGTCCAGCCCAGCTGATTTGTACGGGTCCAGGTTTTGCAGCTCTTTCAGGACATCTGCTATCTGGATTTGGGTAAAGGAGAACCTGGAGAGGCTTGGGCGAGTAGCTGCGGGGGGGGGGGAGCTGTTGTCCGAGGTTGGAGTAGCCAGGCGGAAGGCATGGCCAGCCGTTGAGAAATGCTTGTTGAAGTTTTCGATAATCATGGATTTATCGGTGGTGACCATGTTACCTAGTCTCAGTGCAGTGGGCAGCTGGGAGGAGGTGCTCTTGTTCTCCATGGACTTCACAGTGTCCCAGAACTTTTTGGAGTTGGAGCTACAGGATGCAAACTTCTGCCTGAAGAAGTTGGCTTTAGCTTTCCTGACTGACTGTGTGTATTGGTTCCTGACTTCCCTGAACAGTTGCATATCGCGGGGACTATTCGATGTTAGCGCAGTCCGCCACAGGATGTTTTTGTGCTGGTCGAGGGCAGTCAGGTCTGGAGTGAACCAGGGGCTATATCTGTTCTTAGTTCTGCATTTTTTGAACGGAGCATGCTTATCTAAAATGGTGAGGAAGTTACTTTTAAAGAAAGACCAGGCATCCTCAACTGACGGGATGAGGTCAATGTCCTTCCAGGATACCCGGGCCAGGTCGATTAGAAAGGCCTGCTCACAGAAGTGTTTTAGGGAGCGTTTGACAGTGATGAGGGGTGGTCGTTTGACTGCGGCTCCGTAGCGGATACAGGCAATGAGGCAGTGATCGCTGAGATCCTGGTTGTAGACAGCGGAGGTGTATTTGGAGGGCCAGTTGGTCAGGATGACGTCAATGAGGGTGCCCTTGTTTACAGAGTTAGGGTTGTACCTGGTGGGTTCCTTGATGATTTGAGTGAGATTGAGGGCATCTAGCTTAGATTGTAGGACTGCCGGGGTGTTAAGCATATCCCAGTTTAGGTCACCTAACAGAACAAACTCTGAAGCTAGATGGGGGGCGATCAATTCACAAATGGTGTCCAGGGCACAGCTGGGAGCTGAGGGGGGTCGGTAGCAGGCGGCAACAGTGAGAGACTTATTTCTGGAGAGAGTAATTTTCAAAATTAGTAGTTCGAACTGTTTGGGTATGGACCTGGAGAGTATGACATTACTTTGCAGGCTATCTCTGCAGTAGACTGCAACTCCTCCCCCTTTGGCAGTTCTATCTTGACGGAAGATGTTATAGTTGGGTATGGAAATCTCAGAATTTTTGGTGGCCTTCCTGAGCCAGGATTCAGACACGGCAAGGACATCAGGGTTAGCAGAGTGTGCTAGAGCAGTGAGTAAGACACACTTAGGGAGGAGGCTTCTGATGTTGACATGCATGAAACCAAGGCTTTTTCGATCACAGAAGTCAACAAATGAGGGTGCCTGGGGACATGCAGGGCCTGGGTTTACCTCCACATCACCCGCGGAACAGAGAAGGAGTAGTATGAGGGTGCGGCTGAAGGCTATCAAAACTGGTCGCCTAGGGCGTTGGGGACAGAGAATAAGAGGAGCAGGTTTCTGGGCATGGTAGAATATATTCAGGGCATAATGCGCAAACAGGGGTATGGTGGGGTGCGGGTACAGCGGAGGTAAGCCCAGGCACTGGGTGATGATGAGAGAGGTTGTATCTCTGGACATGCTGGTTGTAATGGGTGAGGTCACCGCATGTGTGGGGGGTGGGACAAAGGAGGTATCAGGGGTATAAAGAGTGGAACTAGGGGCTCCATTGTAAACTAAAACAATGATAACTAACCTGCACAACAGTATACAAGGCATATTGACATTTGAGAGAGACATACAGCAAGGCATACAGTAATCACAGGTGTTGAATTGGGAGAGCTAGCTAAAACAGTAGGTGAGACAACAACAGCTAATCAGCTAGCACAACAACAGCAGGTAGAATGGCGATAGATTAGGCAGAGAGGGTCGGATTAACTACACACAGAGCCTAAGTGCGGCTGGGGCCGACAGATAAAACATAAACAAGCAGAATGGATTACCGTGAATTAATGGACAGTCCAGCCTGCATCAGCTATGTAGCCAAGTGATCAGTGTCCAAGGGGCAGCGGTGGATGGGGCAGGGAAGCTGGACTGGCGAGTGTTATCCAGGTTAGAAAACTAACAATGACTAAATAGCTTGTAGCCAGTTAGCTGGTTAGCTTCTGAAGGTTCTTGAGTGTGTTCTAAAAATGTAAAGATAATAGCGGTTCCGTATCACATTGGGTGAGGCAGGTTACCGGAAGGTATAAACAAATAAAAAATCGAAAAGGGATAGAAAGTAAATATGGGTTCAGTGAGTGTTTGGGACGCGGCGATTCAGATGGTTAGCAGGCCTGTGCTAACAAGCTAACAGTTAGTAGACGGTGCTAAACACGGTAGCAGTTAGCGGACCGGGCTAAACAAGCTAGCAGTTAGCAGGCCGAATTTGCAAGCAAGGAGATAGCAAGGGCTAGAGAGTTAGCCTTCACAGAGCTCAAGTAACAGACACATCTCAACATCAACTGTTCAGAGGAGACTGCGTGAATCAGGCCTTCATGGTCAGATTGCTGCAAAGAAACCACTACTAAAGGACACCAATAAGATGAAAAGACTTGCTTGGGCCAAGAAACACAAGCAATGGACATTAGACCGGTGGAAATCTGTCCTTTGGTCTGATGAGTCCAAATTTGAGATTTTTGGTTCCAACCGCCGTGTCTTTGTGAGATGCAGAGTAGATGAACGGATTATCTCTGCATGTGTGGTTCCCAACGTGAAGCATATAGGAGGTTGTTCGATGGTGTGAGGGTGATTTGCTGGTGACACTGTCTGTGATTTATTTAGAATTCAAGGCACACTTAACCAGCATAGCAACCACATCATTCTGCAGCGACATGCCATCCCATCGGGTTTGCTCTTAGTGGGACTATCATTTGTTTTTCAAAACAGGACAATGACCCAACACACCTCCAGGCTGTGTAAGGGCTATTTGACCAAGAAGGAAAGTGATAGTGCTGCATCAAATGACCTGGCTTCCACAATCACCTGACCTCAACCCAATTGAGATGGTTTGGGATGAGTTGGACTGCAGAGTGAAGGAAAAGCAGCCAATAAGTGCTCAGCATATGTGGGAACTCCTTCAAGACTGTTAGAAAAGCATTTCAGGTGAAGCTGGTTGAAGGAATGCCAAGAGTGTGCAAAGCTGTCATCAAGGCAAGGGTGGCTACTTTGAAGAATGTTTAACACTTTTTTTCTTGCAACATGATTCCATATGTGTTATTTCATAGTTTTGATGTCTTCACTAGTATTCTACAATGTAGAAAAACCCTTGAATGCTTAGGTGTGTTCAAACATTTTACTGGTACTTGTATATACAGTGGGGAGAACAAGTATTTGATACACTGCCGATTTTGCAGGTTTTCCTACATACAAAGCATGTAGAGGTCTGTAATTTTTATCATAGGTACACTTAAAATGTGAGAGACGGAAACAAAAATCCAGAAAATCACATTGTATGATTTTTAAGTAATTAATTTGCATTTTATTGCATGACATAAGTATTTGATCACCTACCAACCAGTAAGAATTCCGGCTCTCACAGACCTGTTAGTTTTTCTTTAAGAAGCCCTCCTGTTCTCCACTCATTACCTGTATTAACTGCACCTGTTTGAACTCGTTACCTGTATAAAAGACACCTGTCCACACACTCAATCAAACAGTCTCCAACCTCTCCACAATGGCCAAGACCAGAGAGCTGTGTAAGGACATCAGCGATAAAATTGTAGACCTGCACAAGGCTGCCAAGTGTCACATCTGGAGGAAACCTTGGTCTATCTCTACAGTGAACCATGGTGGTGGCAGCATCATGCTATGGGGATGTTTTTCAGCGGCAGGGACTGGGAGATTAGTCAGGATTGAGGGAAAGATGAACAGAGCAAAGTATAGAGAGAGCCTTGATGAAAACCTGCTCCATAGCGCTCAGGACCTCAAACTGGGACGAAGGTTCACCTTCCAACAGGACAACGACCCTAAGCACACAGCCAAGACAACGCAGGAGTGACTTCGGGACAAGTCTCTGAATGTCCTTGAGTAGCCCACCCAGAGCCCGGGCTTAAACCCGATCGAACATCTCTGGAAAGACCTGGAAATAGCTGAGCTTGAGACAATCTGCAGAGAAGAATGGGAGAAACTCCCCAAATACAGGTGTGGCAAAGGTGATTCAACAAAGTACTGAGTAAAGGGTCTGAATATTTATGTAAATGTCATATTTAAGTTTTTTTTATGTACATTTGCAAACATTTCTAAAAAAAACTGTTTTTGCTTTGTCATTATGGGGTATTTGTGCAGATTGATGAGGGAAAAAAACAATATAATACATTTTAGAATAAGGCTGTAAGGTAAAAACATGTGGAAAAAGTCAAGGGGTCTGAATACTTTCCGAATGCACTGTATATACAGCAATAGTTAAATAGGATGGCCTTGACTAGAATACAGTAAACATGAAGTGGTTAAACCAGTATGTAAACATTATTTAAAGTGACCAGTGTTCCATTATTAAAGTGACCAGTGTTCCATTATTAAAGTGACCAGTGTTCCATTATTAAAGTGACCAGTGTTCCATTATTAAAGTGACCAGTGTTCCATTATTAAAGTGACCAGTGTTCCATTATTAAAGTGACCAGTGTTCCATTATTAAAGTGACCAGTGTTCCATTATTAAAGTGACCAGTGTTCCATTATTAAAGTGACCAGTGTTCCATTATTAAAGTGACCAGTGTTCCATTATTAAAGTGACCAGTGTTCCATTATTTAAAGTGACCAGTGTTCCATTATTTAAAGTGACCAGTGTTCCATTATTTAAAGTGACCAGTGTTCCATTATTTAAAGTGACCAGTGTTCCATTATTTAAAGTGACCAGTGTTCCATTATTAAAGTGAACAGTGTTACATTATTAAAGTGACCAGTGTTCCATTATTAAAGTGACCAGTGTTCCATTATTTAAATTGACCAGTGTTCCATTATTTAAAGTGACCAGTGTTCCATTATTAAAGTGACCAGTGTTCCATTATTAAAGTGACCAGTGTTCCATTATTAAAGTGACCAGTGTTCCATTATTAAAGTGACCAGTGTTCCATTATTTAAAGTGACCAGTGTTCCATTATTTAAAGTGACCAGTGTTCCATTATTAAAGTGAACAGTGTTCCATTATTAAAGTGACCAGTGTTCCATTATTAAAGTGGCCAGTGTTCCATTATTAAAGTGACCAGTGTTCCATGACTATGTAAATAGGGCAGCAGATGTAGAGGGGTAGTAGAGGGGATAGTAGAGGGGTGAAAAGGCCTTGGCTTGGGGGACTGAGGTCCTTGATGATCTTTTTGGCCTTCCTGTGACACCAGGTGCTGTAGATGTCCTGGAGGGCAGGCAGTGTGCCGCCGGTGATGCATTGGCCAGACCGCACCACCCTCTGGAGAGCCCTGCGGTTGCGGACGGTGCAGTAGCCGTACCAGGCGGTGATACAGCCCGACAGGATGCTCTCAATGGTGCATCTGTAAAAGTTAGTGAGGGTTTTATGGTCCAAGCCAAATTTCATCACCCTCCTGAGGTTGAAGAGGCGCTGTTGAGGCGCTGGCGGCTTCTTCACCACACTGTCTGTGTGGGTGGACCTTTTCAGATTGTCAGTGATGTGTACGCCGAGGAACTTGAAGCTTTCCACCTTCTCCACTGCGGCCCCGTCGATATGGATGGGGTCGTGCTCCCTCTGCTGTCTCCTGAAATCCACGATGAGTTCCTTCATTTTGTTGCCGTTGAGGGAGAGGTTATTTTCCTGGCACAACTCTGCCAGGGCCCTCACTTCCTTCATGTCTCGTCATTGTTGGTAATCAGGCCTACCACTGTTGTGTTGTCTGCAAACTTAATGATTGAGTTGGGGACGTGCGTGCGTGGCCACGCAGTCATGGGTGAACAAGAAGCACAGGAGTGCATTGTGATATACTGTATGTGTTTAGAGAGAGATAGAGATAGAGTAGCTGTTTGATGAATACACCCCCAACTCTCCACCTCAGCTCTGTCCAGGCCCAGAATCACTTGTCTGTAGTCCTCCCTTGGGCAGGCAGACAGAACGATGTCTCCAGGAGATAACAAGGTGTCTGGCTGGTGATTCCCATGGTGGCTGAAGACAACATGCTCTGCTCTTTCATTTCATCAGTCCAAATTGGCCGGTCCGGTTAAGCATCCAGAGAATGCTTAATGCCATAAAGTAGTGCTTTAACATTCTGCACTCCTAGCCAGTCACTGTGACTGATTTGTATTAGAGTTATCTATCTGTGAGGAAAACAAAGTCCTCAATGCCATAATGGCTTTAAGTAATCACTCAGGATAGAATGCACTTTGTTGTGGGACTAGAAGGAACTACAGTATCAGCTAAAACATGAAAATGGGAAAATGGGCCAACCAAATCATTATTTCCTATATGGAATATTTGGACTCTTGGACCTGGACTGGTGTAGTGGCCATGAAGAGAGGGATGTATTTATGGGATGTTATGTTTCCTCCTCTCCTTCCACCAGGACACTGCATTTAGATGGGCCATCTGGCCCTGCAGCAGAGTGCTCCCAGTCCCAGTCCCTCTCTGAGCTCGGATCACATATTCACAGCGGTGAGGTCAGCGACATATGGTTCTGCTCCCGATACCACCCATGTCTGGCGTCCAACCGCACGCTGGTCAGTGATCTGGGAGATGACATCATTCTGGTAACGTTGTGTGTGTCGTGGTGTGTGTGTTTTTTGCACCCATTCTGATTGACTCCATAATAAGCTGCCCAATGCTCCTCTAGCATGGACAACATACCACCCAAGTTGAGCTGAAATGCAAAAACACCCACACAAACGACACCTACGGGAAAAAACACCCACACAAATGACACCTACGGGAAAAAGCACCCACACAAACGACACCTACGGAAAAAACACCCACACAAACGACACCTACGGAAAAAACACCCACACAAACGACACCTACGGAAAAAACACCCACACAAACGACACCTACGGGAAAAAACACCCACACAAACGACACCTACGGAAAAAACAACCACACAAACGACACCTACGGAAAAAACAACCACACAAAAGACACCTACGGAAAAAAACAACAACAAACAAAAACAGCTTGACTGTTGAGAGAGAAACAGAGAGAGACAGAGAGAGAGAGAGAGAGGGGGAGAGAGAGAGAGACAGAGAGAGAGAGAGAGAGAGAGAGAGAGAGAGAGAGAGAGAGAGAGAGAGAGAGAGAGAGAGAAAGACAGAGAGACAGAGAGACAGAGAGAGACAGAGAGAAACAGAGATAGACAGAGAGAGACAGAGAGAGAAACAGAGAGAGAAACAGAGAGAGACAGGGAGAGACAGAAAGAGACAGAGAGAGACAGAGAGAGAAACAGAGAGAAACAGAGAGAAACAGAGAAACAGAGAGAAACAGAGAGAGACAGGGAGAGACAGAGAGAAACAGAGAGAGACAGAGAGAGACAGAGAGAAACAGAGAGAGACAGAGAGAGACAGAGAGGGAGAGGGAGAGGGAGAGGGAGAGGGAGAGAGAGAGAGAGAGAGAGGGAGAGGGAGAGGGAGAGGGAGAGAGGGAGAGAGAGAGAGAAGAGAGGGGAGTGCAATGAAAGTGCTGAACACAAGTCCGTCCCACGCCACCTTGATCCTCTGAACGGGAGGCACTTCCTGGTTAGACAGGAAGATGGATGACCTCAACTCTATTAATAACTGAGCTCCACTTATCATGGCCTGTGTGTGTGTGTGTGTGTGTGTGTGTGTGTGTGTGTGTGTGTGTGTGTGTGTGTGTGTGTGTGTGTGTGTGTGTGTGTGTGTGTGCGCCAAAACTGCTAACACTGTAACTTCCCCCTGAAGCTAGCTAAAAACAACCACCTCCCCCAATGTCGCCCACGCCTCCTGCCTACTGATAGATATGCTACATTATAACAGCGCAGTGTGGTTACAGTAAAACCAACCTCCTGCATGCACGTGTGGGCCTTTTCCATCCTTCCTCACAGAAACAGGGACTCATGCAAACCAAACCAAAGGTTCCTGCATGGTTCCTCTGTAGCTTTTTGTCCATTGAGATATGTTTTGTCTGAATGAGTTTGACAGGAGTGGAATAAGGTCTAGGGATAAACTCAAGGCATTTTATTAACATTTAACCCTCTAATATTCAGTTATGAGGAGATTTTCTGCAGAGAGAGGAGAGACATAGACAGTGATATATGAAAAGAGAGAGAGAGAGAGAGAGAGAGAGAGAGAGAGAGAGGGAGAGAGAGAGAGAGAGAGAGAGAGAGAGAGAGAATGTTCTGCAGATAGAGAGACAAAGAGAGAGCCTATCTGGATGTTGGAAGGCACCACTGAAGGAGCTGTGCTAATCCTAATGAAATGTGACAGGCAGACATAAACTTGAATATGAAGTGAACCATGATTACAGACGATTAGATAACAATCACTACGTACTGCAGCCAGAGAGCTTGTGTGCCTGCCCTCGATTTCTCGCTGTCTGTGGTGTGTGTGTGCGCACATGTGTGTGTGCATGCATGCGTGCGTGCGTGGGTGTGTGTGTGTGAATTGCCTGTAGTCTGAATCTGCATGTGGAGTGGAGTAGGGGCAGAGGAGTAGGGGGGGCTGTGGAGTAGGGGGGCAGTGGAGTAGGGGGGCTGTGGAGTAGGGGGGCAGTGGAGTAGGGGGGCTGTGGCGTGGGGGGGGGGGGGGGGGGCAGTGGAGTAGGTTGGGCTGTGGAGTAGGGGGGCTGTAGAGTAGGGGGGACTATAGAGTAGGGAGAACTGTAGAGTAGGGAGGACTGTAGAGTAGGGAGAACTGTAGAGTAGGGAGGACTGTAGAGTAGGGAGGACTGTAGAGTAGGTAGAACTGTAGAGTAGGGAGGACTGTAGAGTAGGGAGGACTGTAGAGTAGGGAGGACTAAGTCACTACTTAGGCACCCTAAGTCTCTATGTAGTGCAGTACTTTGACCAGGCCCATTGGCACACACACACACACACACACACACACACACACACACACACACACACACACACACACACACACACACACACACACACAGCAGGTTGACACGAGAGCCTTTCTCTTGATTAATCTCCACCACTTCAGCCCCACTAGATGTTGCTACTGAACTACACCCAGCCTCTTGCTGCAGCACAGTGATAAAATACAGACTCTGTGGATCAAACACTAGCTGCATACGGTCACTGTACCCATGAAGTCAGCAATGAACACCATAGCAAAGTCAAGTTTGGTACCCGATCAAGCCCTGCACATTATTCACAGAGTAAAGTTATAAGAGACATGGTTGACCTCTTGGAGATGAGATGTTCACATTTACAATAAACGTTTCCTTTGCTAAATGTAGAACAGTTATCATACAGAGAATGATACATGCTGACTGAAATCAGAGGGGTTCTACTCAGTATGACTGTCCACTGTCTCTCATTCAATGAACCATCCTTTTCTTGATGAAATACCTACATTATGTTGTTGTGAGATTCTCATTTCAGAGTACACGCTCCCGTACGTGTTACAGTATTCAGTGTTACAGTGTTCTCTCTCTCTCTCTTCTCTCCTCTTCTCCCTCCCTCCCTACACCCCTCTCTCCCTACACCCTCCCTCTCTAAGAGCAGATGAGCCACCTAATGCAGACAGGGAAGGCAATCCACTTGTCTGTAGAGAATCAGAGGACCCCAGGACACATTCCTCTCTGAGATACATTATCAATTTGATGGGCCTGGTGGATTTCCACCTCCTCCCTGTACTGCTGCTATTGATGCCTCCCAACTTCACTTCATCATTCAGCAGCTACGGCAATAAAGCAGGAACATTTCCCTCCCATTTCCCACCTATAAAGGTGGCGTTCTCTCTCTTTAGAATGTTGTCTTGTTCCCACAGCAGTCAATCCTGAACCAAAAGGGCTCAACCTGGAACCAAAAGGGTTCTTCCTGGAACCAAAAGGGTTCTTCCTGGAACCAAAAGGGTTCTTCCTGGAACCAAAAGGGTTCTTCCTAAACTCAAAGGCTAGAGACACTCAAAGGCTAGAGAGTGACCATCATAGACCACAAAATCAAATTGTAAACATGATACAATATTATGGCTGTCAGTAGTTAAATGGTGTTACTAAAGGTCACTAAGAGGAATGAGGTTTGCTGCTGTTGTCCAAGGAGGGCTGATCGATACGGTAATAAGCAGACAGAAGCACGTGCGTAAGCATTCAGGAGCTAACACTGCTGAAACCCACAGAATAATATTGGGTGAATCTCAAGTGCAGGTTCCTCACCTCGGACCTTCTCCTCCAATGAGTTTTGCGAAAGAGGTGAGAGGACACAAGGAATCAAGGAAATACAATTGAAATTGACCCATGGTGCCCCCAGGCCTAGAGGACACAGGTTTGACTGACACCTTCCCATCACCTGGCTAATAGCCTTCTTTAACAGGGATTCACCCTTGAGTCCTTTACTATGGAGCCAGTGCCACCTCTGATGCTGAATCCTAATGGAGTGACCCAGGGGAGGAGGGACCAAACGCAGGCCTGATAATGATGATTGGTGTTCCATTTAAGGTGTACTCCAGATAGAACAAGTTTGTGCCTCGTGGATTTAAATGTTGTTGTTTTTTACTAGGATCCCCGTCTTCCTGGGGTCCACACAAAACATGAAACATGACATAATACAGAACATTAATACACAAGAACAGCTCAAGGACAGAACTACATACATAAAAGGCACACGTAGCCTACATATCAATACATACATACAAACTATCTAGGTCAAATAGGGGAGAGGAGTTGTGCCGTGAGGTGTTGCTTTATCTGTTTTTTAAAACCAGGTTTGCTGTTTATGTGAGCAATATGAGATGGAGGTGAGTTCCATGCAATAATGGCTCTATATGGGAAATGGGATTTCATTAAATGTAATGTAGCGCATGATAACTTTTACTACTCCCACTGACATGATTTTTACAAGCAGCAATTTTGCACTAATGACTTGGATATGAAATAGTGATCCTGACAGTAATGTAGTTGAAGTAGTACTGCTGTGGTAACATACAGGTCAAATCACCTTCAAACCAATGATGGACAATTCCTGTGTTTGGGCCCATACACAGCCAGCAGATTTCACAACAAGCAGAACTACAAAAACAGTGTGACATAGGCATGGCATTCTCTGTTGTGCAGCAGGGACAGGGAGTAGCTAGCTACTGTGTGTTGCACTTTTGACATGAAAATGGGGCAAACGAGAGATGTAGCCTGTGAGCTCACAGCATCATGATGAGACAACAACAGTAATGTGTTAGTGTCAGCATTGCACTGCCCACTGTTGACTGTGTGTCTGTAGGATCCATCTGTTTAAGGGGCACGGCTGATAGCTGGCGAACACTGAGCCTAGTGGAGTGAGACCTGATCTGGTGTCAAACGGAGTGCTTGGAAGGGAAGGTGTGTGTCTGTTTGGGATGCTGGATCGTAAAGCTAAAGCATATGGTGTTGTTTATCTGGACTCACAGGAAGAACCAAGTCTGAGTCACTATTACTGGACAGGATGCCATTAAAATACGGCAATACAGGGACTGTGTTTTTACTGTATAATGAAAGAGACAATCTGTTAAGACCATACAGTAACAGACGTGCAGGGAAGCTAAAATAGCCTGGGACCTCATCCATCACACATCAACCTTACAATTCTGGTTAAGGGTAGAAAATGGAACTGGCAGTGTCACAAGTAAGGTAAACTATGGATGTTGCCATATAGGTCTTGGAGGAGCACAGTACATTCAGGGGATGTGTTTAGACCTTCATAGGAAATATATGTAGACCAAATAGCAATTATGAATCTGTTTATCACTGACAGACATCCCCTGTGTTGTAGCTACAGTACTGGCTGTGAGTTAAACAGGACCAATGTATCATGAGATTGAACATCATCCATACTTCTCCCTCTGTGTTGGCCAATGTACCATTAGCATAACTGACATGGTACATGGCGGTGTGTTCCTGCCCTCCTTCCCAGCCTTCACTCTGTTAAATGCTTGATGTACTGCATAATTATACATGACACCATATTCAATTACATCATTTCGTCTCACATTCTCAAACCAGAAGCAGGTCGTTTCTGAGGATAACTGGGAATATATCATTTCCAAGGTGTGGAAAGTCATTAATAGAAAAGTCTGCCAGGTCCCAAGATCTTTGCAAACCCTTATGAACCGTTGTAGATGCGTGCGAGGTTTGGACCTGTTTGTGTAATGGCTGAAGTCTGTAAATAAAGCCACAGCATCTTACCCTTCCCTATTGAGGTTCGGACCTATTGGTGTAATCAATCAATGGATGAATACAGTTGTATTGCCTCACCCTTCCCTGTTGTCGTCCTCATCCAGGTTAGAGAGGAGCTGTGATCCGGCCAGGGAGAGGTCCAGGTGGGCCAGAGGAAGGTCCCTGTAGCCGAAGCTGACCAGCTGGACAGGAGCCATGCAGGAAGGGTCCATCTCCTGCACACCATGCTCCTCCACTGGGTCTGGCTGGGAGATGATCTCCAGGTCTGATAGGCCTCCAGCCTGCTGCTCCACCACGTCACTAAACACACAGGGAGAGAAGACGACTGTGTTAGCCCACTGAGCTCAAGCCTCTTCACCTTCTAACTCCACTGGCTCTGGCTTCACCCTTTACCTCCAGGTCCTACAACCCAACCGCCTGCTCAACCATTTACCTCCAGAACCTACAACCCAACCGCCTGCTCAACCATTTACCTCCAGAACCTACAACCCAACCGCCTGCTCAACCATTTACCTCCAGAACCTACAACCCAACCGCCTGCTCAACCATTTACCTCCAGAACCTACAACCCAACCGCCTGCTCAACCATTTACCTCCAGGTCCTACAACCCAACCGCCTGCTCAACCATTTACCTCCAGGTCCTACAACCCAACCGCCTGCTCAACCATTTACCTCCAGAACCTACAACCCAACCGCCTGCTCAACCATTTACCTCCAGGTCCTACAACCCAACCGCCTGCTCAACCATTTACCTCCAGAACCTACAACCCAACCGCCTGCTCAACCATTTACCTCCAGGTCCTACAACCCAACCGCCTGCTCAACCATTTACCTCCAGGTCCTACAACCCAACCGCCTGCTCAACCATTTACCTCCAGAACCTACAACCCAACCGCCTGCTCAACCATTTACCTCCAGGTCCTACAACCCAACCGCCTGCTAAACCATTTACCTCCAGAACCTACAACCCAACCGCCTGCTCAACCATTTACCTCCAGGTCCTACAACCCAACCGCCTGCTCAACCATTTACCTCCACGTCCTACAACCCAACCGCCTGCTCAACCATTTACCTCCAGAACCTACAACCCAACCACCTGCTCAACCATTTACCTCCAGAACCTACAACCCAACCGCCTGCTCAACCATTTACCTCCAGGTCCTACAACCCAACCGCCTGCTCAACCATTTACCTCCAGAACCTACAACCCAACCGCCTGCTCAACCATTTACCTCCAGAACCTACAACCCAACCGCCTGCTCAACCATTTACCTCCAGGTCCTACAACCCAACCGCCTGCTCAACCATTTACCTCCAGGTCCTACAACCCAACCGCCTGCTAAACCATTTACCTCCAGAACCTACAACCCAACCGCCTGCTCAACCATTTACCTCCAGAACCTACAACCCAACCGCCTGCTCAACCATTTACCTCCAGAACCTACAACCCAACCGCCTGCTCAACCATTTACCTCCAGAACCTACAACCCAACCGCCTGCTCAACCATTTACCTCCAGAACCTACAACCCAACCGCCTGCTCAACCATTTACCTCCAGGTCCTACAACCCAACCGCCTGCTCAACCATTTACCTCCAGGTCCTACAACCCAACCGCCTGCTCAACCATTTACCTCCAGGTCCTACAACCCAACCGCCTGCTAAACCATTTACCTCCAGAACCTACAACCCAACCGCCTGCTAAACCATTTACCTCCAGGTCCTACAACCCAACCGCCTGCTCAACCATTTACCTCCAGAACCTGCAACCCAACCGCCTGCTCAACCATTTACCTCCAGAACCTACAACCCAACCGCCTGCTCAACCATTTACCTCCAGAACCTACAACCCAACCGCCTGCTCAACCATTTACCTCCAGGTCCTACAACCCAACCGCCTGCTCAACCATTTACCTCCAGAAACTACAACCCAACCGCCTGCTCAACCATTTACCTCCAGAACCTACAACCCAACCGCCTGCTCAACCATTTACCTCCAGAACCTACAACCCAACCGCCTGCTCAACCATTTACCTCCAGAAACTACAACCCAACCGCCTGCTCAACCATTTACCTCCAGGTCCTACAACCCAACCGCCTGCTCAACCATTTACCTCCAGGTCCTACAACCCAACCGCCTGCTCAACCATTTACCTCCAGAACCTACAACCCAACCGCCTGCTCAACCATATCCTTAAACACAATGTTGTGTGTTGCTGGAGATCCAGATCCTATATCAAAGTCTGAGAATCAAAACTATGAGATGATGGTGCTCATGTGTTACTTTGAAACAAACAAGACAGGGAAATAAAGTCCATTGAAGTGCTGTAGAAAAACACCAACTTGGCTATTGGCGAGTTGGTGCATCAATGATATCTGATTGAAACACACACAGTGACCTGAGTAGT
>NC_092172.1:29292051-29449551 GCF_045791955.1 Oncorhynchus clarkii lewisi | reverse complement strand
CCCCAATTAACGTGCCACCAACCTTCCGTAGTTTCATAATCCAGAAAAGCAACACCAATCCATATTCTAGTGTACTTGGGTTGGTTGGACTAGGCTACAGTATGTGATCAACACACCTTAAAGTACTCAGGTTGTGGAAAGCCCTGCAGAGCTAAACCCACCCAACCTGGCCAAGTAAAAAGCAGCAGCTGTCTGATTGTAACCACCAGCTGCTGCAGAGAACATTGGAGAAGCTAGCCATCAGTATGAGTTAGTGTTCAAGGCTCCACCATATCTAACAGTGTGTTCCATGTGTACAGCATCTCTAGACACTTGATGCACATCTCGCATAGCACTCCATTCAACCCATGTGCATGCTCACTCCACTCCATTCAACCCATGTACATGCTCACTCCACTCCATTCAACCCATGTGCATGCTCACTCCACTCATTTCAACCCATGTGCATGCTCACTCCACTCCATTCAACCCATGTACATGCTCACTCCACTCCATACAACCCATGTGCATGCTCACTCCACTCCATTCAACCCATGTACATGCTCACTCCACTCCATTCAACCCATGTACAGTACCAGTCAAAGTTTTGGACACACCTACTCATTCCAGGGTTTCACAAAATAGATAATAGAATAACAGTTAAGACATCAAAACTATGAAATAACAAATATGGAATCATATTTGATTCGTTTAACCAAAAAAGTGTTAAACGAATCAAAATATATTTTATATTTGAGATTCTTCAAAGTAGCCACCCTTTGCCTTGATGACAGCTTTGCACACTCTTGGCATTCTCTCAACCAGCTTCATGAGGTTAGTCACCTGGAATGCATTTCAATTAACAGGTGTGCCTTGTTAAAAGTTCATTTGTGGAATTTCTATCCTTCTTAATGCGTTTGAGCCAATCACTTGTGTTGTGACAAGATAAGGGTGGTATACAGATGATAGCCTTATTTGGTAAAATACCAAGTCCATATAATGGCAAGAACAGCTCAAGTAAGCAAAGATCAATGACAGTCCATCATTACTTTAAGACATTAAGGTCAGTCAATCCGAAAAATGTCAAGAACTTTGCAGTTGCAAGTGCAGTTGCAAAAACCATCAAGCTCTATGATGAAACTGTCTCTCATGAGGACCACCACAGGAAAGTAAGACCCAGAGTTACCTCTGCTGCAGAGGATAAGTTCATTAGAGAGTTACCAGACTCAGAAATTACAGTCCAAATAAATGCTTCAAAGAGTTCAAGTAACAGATACATCTCAACATCAACTGTTCAGAGGACATTGCATGAATCAGGCCTTCATTTTATTTTACTTAACTAGACAAGTCAGTTAAGAACAAATTCTTATTTTCAATGACGACCTAGGAACAGTGTGTTAACTGCCTGTTCAGGGGCAGAACGACAGATTTGTACCTTGTCAGGTCGGGGATTTGATCTTGCAACCTTTCATTTACTAGGCCAACGCTCTAACCACTAGGCTACCTGCCGCCCCATGACCGAATTTCATGCTTTGCTGGTGACACTGTCAGTGATTTATTTAGAATTCAAGGCACAATTAACCAGCATGGCAACCACAGCATTCTGCAGCGATATGCGGGTTTGCACTTGTAATTTGTTTTCAACAGGACAATGACCCAACACACCTCCAGGCTGTGTAAGGGCTATTTGACCAATGAGAGTGATGGAGTGCTGCATCAGATGACCTGGTTTCCACAATCCCCCGGCCTCAACCCAATTGAGATGGTTTGGGATGAGTTGGACCGCAGAGTGAAGGAAAAGCAACCAACAAGTGCTCAGTATATGTGGGAACTGCTTCAAGACTGTTGGAAAAGCATTCCAGGTGAAGATTGTTGAGAGAATGCCAAGAGTGTACAAAGCTGTCATCAAGGCAAATGGTGGCTACTTTGAAGAATCTAAAATCTAAAATATATTTGGATTTGATTAACACTTTTTTGGTTACTACATGATTCCATATGTGTTATTTCATAGTTTTGATGTCTTCACTATTATTCTACAATATAGAAAATAGTAAAAATAAGAAAAACCCTTGAATGAGTAGGTGTGTCCAAACCTTTGACTGGCACTGTACATGCACACTCCACTCCATCCAACCCATGTACATGCTCACTCCACCATCCAATCCATGTACATGCTCACTCCACTCCATACAACCCATGTACATGCTCACTCCACTCCATTCAACCCATGTACATGCTCACTCCACTCCATTCAACCCATGTACATGCACACTCCACTCCATCCAACCCATGTACATGCACACTCCACTCCATTCAACCCATGTACATGCTCACTCCACTCCATTCAACCCATGTACATGCTCACTCCACTCCATTCAACCCATGTACATGCTCACTCCACTCCATTCAACCCATGTGCATGCCCACTCCACTCCATTCAACCCATGTACATGCTCACTCCACTCCATTCAACCCATGTACATGCTCACTCCATTCAACCCATGTACATGCTCACTCCACTCCATTCAACCCATGTGCATGCTCACTCCACTACATCCAACCCATGTACATGCTCACTCCACTCCATTCAACCCATGTACATGCTCACTCCACTTTGTCTTGATGCCTTTCCTAATATTACAGTATGTGCTAGCCTATGTGTACACTCGCCTTGACTTTATGCAGGAAATCTCCATAATGATAAATGAGTCTGGTTTCAGGAAGGTGTAGGCATGGCATGTTTCAGGCAGGCACAGTGTGACCAGTCTCATCTGACCTTTACAGATACCAGGACTGGGAGACACACTGATGATGAGAGACCCTCCTGGACAGCTGCTGTGCTGTACTGTCAGCAGAGGAAAGGTCTTGGCTCTTTACAGTCGGACTGAACTGCAGTGTGTTTGAGGTTACCTGAGGCTCAAAGCTAAGGAGTCTGCGTAGAAAAGTGATCAGTGAAATGGGAATGGGCTGTATTATGATATAGACTTGATTTGTAATATGTTAAACCATATAACTTCCAGAAAGGATTTTCTAGGCAGAAAATCATCAGGAATGAAATAAAGTACAGTTTCAATCCAGACATTTGCTAAGATGCAAATCACCTACAGCATGAAATAGCACCCTCTTCGCAACAACAAAAAAAAAAATTGTTTCCGGCTACTAAACCTAGATGCTTGTAACGGAGATTTCCTAACAGATTCCTTGTTATCTTCTGTAATAGATGAGGTCTAATAGATCAGCTGGCCCAAGCATCCATCCATCCCTGTGTTACTGTTCTGCTTGGAAAAGACTCACAGGAACATGACCCTGCTCAGACAGACACCATGTGCTTGTCAACCTCAGCATGCTGAACAACAGAGGCAGAGCCCTCAACCTCCCCACCCTCCTGTTGGCATTGAATAAACAACAGGGTAAACAGCGACGGAGAGAAAGATGAATGGTGCTGTTCTGCAACGACAACCCTTCAGAATCTTAAACAACTGGGCCCAAAGATAGGCTACAGCCCTACGCCACTGACTGAGCAGGACAGAGTGACAGAATAGAATCGGACGGACAGAGAACAGAATAAATCCACTCCCCTGACTGGCTGTCACGCTGACGGACAGAGAACAGTGAAGGAGGGCTTTTCATTTACCATTAATTTATTACAGGTTTGGATAATGAGCATGACTAGTTACATACAGCCTGCTGAAGACTAATAATTAAGTCAAGTGAGACCAAATAAGCTCAAGGAACTATAGATGCCACAGTCAAGATCAGGCCTAAAGACGTAAGCCTCCACTTCAGTCTCCTTGGTCCTCTCGCCCTACACTACACGTCTCCATTAGACCAGACCTGTCCTGGCCTCTCACCATCCCTACTGATCACGCAACTGGGAGTAACCACTAAGAAGATCATCACTGCATAAGAAATTGTTAATTAGTCGGGTATGTTTCTGCAAGGAAATGTTGAACTATCTTGTTTCTATCTCTTTATCTATCGCTCTCTCTTTCTATCTCACACACACTCATCAATAAATCAACCAATCAAAAGACTTGAGGATAGCAAGAAAAAATGGCAAGGTAAGAGGAATTTGTGAAAGAGTGGCTAGACTGCAGTATTCCAAATGAGCTGACCGATGAGGTGCCCCTCTGCAATATCATTGAGCTCTGCCTCTCTCTGTAACAGGGCCATTGTAATTTCCCTCTCTCTTTCTCCCTCTCGCTCAGCCTCTCTCTGTCTCTGTCTCCCTTTCTGTCTCTCTCTCCCTCTCGCTATCTCTCTCTCACTTTCTCTGTGTGTGTGCGTGTGTGGCAGTGTGTTTGCGTGCATGCCTGTGTGTACAATATCATATTTATTATTCAGGAAGAGAGGTGAGAGGAGGTCAGAGAAGTCTGGTAAAGAGGGAAACGTCTTACTGAGCACAGATCGTGTTCTGGGAGGAGACATCTTACTGAGCACAGGTCATGTTATGGGGGGAGAGAGATCTTAATGAGCACAGGCCATGATATGGGGGGGTCTTACTGAGCACAGGTCATGTTATGGGTGGGAGAGATATCTGACTGAGCACAGGTCATGTTATGGGTGGAGAGAGATCTTACTGAGCACAGGTCATGTTATGGGGGAGAGAGATCTTACTGAGCACAGGTCATGTTATGGGGGAGAGAGATCTTACTGAGCACAGGTCATGTTCTGGGGGGGGGGGGGGGGGGCAGAGAGGAGATACACACACTGGGTGGTGTAATGTACTATACTTACTGAGGGTTAGCCATGTTGGTGGATGGTGATGGAGAGAGGAAGAGGAGGAGGCTATGATCTTCACTCAGTTCTCTCAGCCTCTCTTAGCTTCTGAGATCACCACACCAGATATACTCTGCTGGACTCATGTTGAACCTGGGGATTGAATTAAATATCAATTACACCTGACATGTACTACAACCATATTACATCCGTATTACACTAAGATGTTTATGAGTTCAGTAAAACATTGTATACTAGCACCAGAAACAGTATGGGGATACTGAGACAATGAAGAACTTTAATTGTAGCTTGAAGAGTAACCTACAACAGCAATTCTTCAAAGTAAAAGATGATTCATTCTATGTCTATAGTAAGAGCACCTTACCTGCATGTCTGCTGGATAATACTCCTAAAGAGCTGCTCTCACCATAGAATGAGTCCATTGTTGAGTTAATGCTGGGAAAATCCATTACGCTTGACACAGGACATGCATGAGTGAAAACCTACCCAGGTGCTTGGTCTTTATTTAGATATGATTGATGACAGACAGTGACACATTATTATGGCAATCCCCTGAGAGTATGGTAGGCTATGTATGAGTCATTCAATAACACTTTAAACGCAAGACATACACTACAGTACCAATACTTTAAATGGAGAAGATGTGAGAGACATTGCAGGTCAAATCTTTCTGTGTTGCCCATCATTACATTTCAGATGGTGCTGGTGAGAAGGTATATTGAGAGACTTCTACTAAAGTGGAGGTTGTTAGCACATCCCAACTTACTGTATAAAGGGTTATGTTAAGCAGATTCTCTTGAATACCATTTTTTCGACCATGGTGTTTGAATGGTGAGAGGTCATAGACTGTGCTTTGCCTGATCAGCACAAAACATCAAGTAGAGGTCTGTCCACTGGTCTCTGCGTGACCTTAATAAGCTACAGGAGCCTATCAGTTCAGATCCATCTCGCCTCTAATCTACTTACTATATAGTGCACTACATTTAAGTGAGCCTATGTAGGCCATTTGGAACATGCGCTGGGTCTCACACAGTTTATTGAATAGTAAAGTAGGCTAACGGCCCCTTACTTCATAACTGAGGTTTCTTCACACGTACTTCATTTTACAAGGCTTTTCTGTAGTATTGCATAAAATTCAAAGCACAACTCAGCCCCATATCCACGTCAAAACCAAACTGACAGGTAGCTTGACATGCAAATGTTTGCCTCCCTGTTCGAGAACTAATAATAATGTAACCCTACTGGAAATTGTAATTGAAACGGACTAAGCCAAGCATTAATCCACGTTAGGACTATACTTAGTCGCTGTAGTACCTGAATATAGAAGCAGAGACTCGAGAGACTATAGTAGCCTAGTGCGTAAAGCGGGGGTGGTCCCCGTTGTAGGCTACACCGAGGGAGTGCCCCGGCAATGTACAACTAATTTATTATTCAGTTGAACCAAAGAAGAACCTTCCTACCTGTCTTGATTTACATTGTTGACAGTCTAATCGAGCCTCCCGTTGGCCGCGTGCTCGTGATAATGTCTCCCTATGTGATGATCAGCGTGAGTGAGGCTCGTGCTCCAAGCTCGTGGCGATGTGTAGGCTGCTGCCTTCCTTAGCACTTTTACATTGGACAAGCACCCCTGCTGCTGCTGCTTAGAATCCTTTGCAACACGAAAAGACTGGAGCCGAAATGCAAGCACCATCGTCGTTCAGCAAGATTATATTAAGTGTCCCTGACTGACCACCAAATAACCAGCATAGTTGGAGAGTGGAGGAAGAAAGGTCAGAACGTTGTGTGTGTTGTTGGCTACACCGCTCCAAAATTGCTAGTGAGGGTTGAGGGCTTCCCCCGCGATCGCAGAAGGGACTCCTTGCTGCCGAATATAGACCTCCTCTTCCACAAGGAGCTGTCTAGGTGCTGAAAACGTGATTAACCTCCGGCTTCTCTAGTGCCGCGCTGTGATGCCTGGCTCTCTCCCTTTCAAAACCGAGAATAGTAGCATAATCCCCGCGAAACAACGTCAAAAACATTGCCGTTTATTTTCTTGCCGAATAGGGGCAGTATCGAAGCTATAACATTGTCATTGCTTGCTTCGGTCACGAATCCCATGTTTGCTCTCTGTTGATTCTAGTTCCAAATCCTGATAACCGAATGAAAACTGAGGTACAGTCACCTCACTTGATTTGTAGGCCTGTAGCTTTATGCCCGAGCTGCCTTTCTCCATGTCCATAGGCTTTACGTTTTTTATCGTTTCGGAAATTCAAGATACTATGGGAATATAAATGATCTTTCTACCAATTGGCTTAACAGTTTGTCATTCACCAGGAATAGCCAGTCGATGGTTAGAGCGCACATCAATCAATCTCATAGCGTCTTCACAGCCTTATATCAAACACGCCTGCTTGTCAAGGTTAGGCTTTCGGAAATGGTAGATATGAAATAATAGTAGTCTATGATAGAGCAATTCTGAACAATTAGGCCTGTTATATAAGAAAACATATATGTAAATGGCAGGTTTTACTATTCTGTTATTCTTTCATTTAAATGTTAAAATGAGGTCATTGGTTGTAGAATATGATATTGGAAGATGTTCTGAAAATAATTAGATGCACATTTTTTCTCCGTTATGATAAATCAGGATACCTAAACCTAGAGAAAGCCAGAGAGCGAGAAGACATTTCAATGGCAGTCATTTATTTAAATGTATTGAATTTGAAATAAATCAAACATATTTGGCACACATAGTTGAAAAGTGCTTGTACACCTTAAACATTTTGCTCATCATATTAATTCCAGGGAAAACGATTTAAAGAACAATTTTAAAATAATCCCATTAGCTCTACAATGAACATAATGAAAGTGTATAAGGTAACAAAGATGCATGTTCCTAAAATATGTCTGCTATTAAAATAAGTTTGTTATCCAGATGAAAACCTCTGTTGAGTGTACAGTATTATTTGGGAAAAGTTAGGTCACAGAAAAGTATGAACAGTGATCTTACATTTCCCCCATTACAGAGTATCAGGCTATACTGAAAAGTTATACCTTAAAATAGCTTATTCTAAATCAAAAAAATGATGCAATCAAAACCATTTAGCCAAACATATAGGTTGGTAAAATTGCACATTCATCTCCAAAGAACTGTTTTGACCTTCCTAAACATTTCTCATGTGTTCATACCTTCATACCTCATAAACAAAACAAATACTGTCATCAGGAATGTCTTCAGAATTATAATATGTTCGTAAATTCAATGAATAAAGAAGAATATTGTACAGAATCCCAACTACAAAACTGTTTGTACATGGTTTGTTTATCACACAATCATATAATGGCTGGAATACCCTGTTTGGGAGTAGAACACGTCAAATAACACATTTTACAACCATCAGCTCCAATGAAGCAACAAATATGAAGAACGACACAACAGAGAGAAAGATTTTGTATAAACCACGGAATCCATTTGAGTAAATAGAAGATAG
The DNA here is from genome assembly GCF_045791955.1 of Oncorhynchus clarkii lewisi. Taxonomy (NCBI): domain Eukaryota; kingdom Metazoa; phylum Chordata; class Actinopteri; order Salmoniformes; family Salmonidae; genus Oncorhynchus; species Oncorhynchus clarkii. Next base: position 29,441,362 of record NC_092172.1, on the reverse strand, counting down.
TGAGGCAATTCCACAATAACAGCACAAACCCTCATTCTGTTATCAAACTCTTCATCGTAAAACATTTTTTTTTTAACTAGGCACGTCAGTTAAGAACAAATTCCTATTTACAATGACAGCCTAGTGCCTTGTTCAGGGGCAGAACAACAGATGTTTACCTTGTCAGCTCAGGGATTCGATCTAGCAACCTTTCAGTTACTGGCACAACGCTCTAACCACTAGGCTACCTGCCGCCCCACTGTTCACTGTTCTGTTCTTCAAGTAAATGTCTTTATAAAAGTCATCCTTATGTATAGAGTTGTATGGTTGGTTTAACTTTGCAATCATTGCTTTCTGTTTGACGTGAAAAATCGGAGTCTCAGCCTCACTCTGTTATCGTGGAATTGCCCAGTGTGTGAAATAGTCTTATAAAGGTAGGAGGAATAGGCCTTGATTTAATTGCATTTCAAAAAGGGTTTCTCCATGTCTAACACTAAAAGAGGGGCATGTGTCAAAGCACATACCGGAGAAAACATTGAAATCAAGACAAACTGTTTCAAAACACGTTACTTTCCTTATCTTAGTAACTAAAATGTGCCTGATCGGTAATCTCAACAATTATTTATAATAATTAATAACAATTATATTTGTTAATTGGACATCAAGTGTCAGTAACTTTTCACTATAAGGTGTAAGAAACCATCTGGTCAAGATTAGTTAGTTAGTTTCAGTTCTTTGTTTTGAATATGAGCGTAACATTTGGTGAGTAATTCAGGATAATATATATGTTTTAAATGGGGAAGTCCACTGTATTATTTTGTAACAAAGGACTGAGATGAAGGGACAGTATTTTCTTCTCTGATTCCCATCAGCACCTTGTTAAAACTCACTAACATATCAGCAATATTTCCTATTCAAGTTTCAAACTGATCAATGCATGATCAAGTAACTATTTACCTCTATTGCAGCAGATAAAACATTGCATTTCCCTTCCAAAATGGACAAAGTTAAAACTTTACATTGGGAAAAGTTGAACACAACAAAAAGAAAGACATGTCCATGTTGTAAGCCACTTCAAACAGCATCACATACCACCATGACTGAGAGATAAGATTCTACAACCAAAATGTTGTTGATCCTGATTGTTACGTGCACAGGCAGTCTTCTGAACTAGACACCAGGGTTGTATTCATTAGGGCACGCCATTTCAAAACATTTTGCAACGTAAAACGGGTGTTTCTTATTGGACCAGTTATGATAGTACCTCTCTGCTTCTTCTGGTTTTCTTCTGTTTTGTACCTAATCAATAGGAACCTGAAGTGAACAAAACAAACTGTAGTTTGAATGTAAATATGACCATCGACTCCTCAGCCAAGGTGAACTAGGGTCATAACAGTGGTGTATCCATGCTGCAGACTGTCCGTATCCGTGTCACACAGAGTATAGTCCTCCTTCACGATACGATCACACCCAATCTCCCCGTTACCAAAGAAGCCAAACAGTGGGATGTTGGGGAACACCTTGCGGAAGGTGTCAGCCTCCACGTTACGTTGGTTGTTGTAATAGTTGTGTCCGCGGCCCACGCAGGCAAACATGAAGCCCAGGGTGTTCCTCTCTGGGAGGTTGGCGGCTTTCAGTCTCCGTATGGTGGCCTCGGCTGCCTTGGGGCTGCTCACGTCCTGCTCCAGGAGAACACTGGCCCCCTGGATCCTTGGACCGCTCAGAGCCAGACCCACCACGCCGTACGACCCCCGGCCACAGCTACGGAGAAAGACAGACCACTGTCACATAACTATATAGTAATACTATAAGCCAAACCCTAACCCCGGGACCACTCAGGGCCAGACCTACACCACCGCACCAGCCCCAGCAACAGTTACAGAGAACGATCGCGGGACAGACAAAAACAAAGTCACAGCTGCATAGTAAGAGTAGGGATTCCCAAACGTTTCATGTCAGGGCCCTCTGAATATGATGAGGCTCCAGCTGAGGACCCCCACTACCTTAAAAAATATGTTGTTTTGCCGCTTGGTAGATTACTAGGAGGTCGCAATAAATAAACTCCTGACCCTTCTCAGCATTGAAAAGAACAGTACATGTTACAGATCACTCAGGTACTCACCACTCTCTTTCAGGGGAGAAGACATTCTCCACATGGCCCCCAGCGATGAGAGCCTTGCTGCGTGCCAAAGGCTCCAGGACCTGGTTAAGGAAGCGGGCTGCTCCGGGTTTGTAGGCTTCATAGCCAAAGAGCAGCACCACACGCAGATCAGGGTTATTCACCAGCCCTGAGGGGACAGGACAACAAGAGAGGGGTCAGAGATGGAATCATATTATGGTGGACGGTTGGCTAGAGCCATGGATGTGTTTAGCATACTGTAGAAATGTTTGTTGCCATCTCTTTTCTGTAAATATTGGTATTTATCACTCACACTCATATACTAATCCTAGTATCAACTTTACACTGCAGGGTTTGTATTGGGCTAGAACAAGACCTGCACTGACCAGCTTAATGGTTGACTGTGGTACCCCTATGTGGCAGAGCGGAGAAAAGTATATTTCTGAACTGGTCATCATAACTTCAACTCGGTCACACCAACCTGCTTCCTCCAGGTGTGACTCTGAGATGGTGCGTTTGCAGAAGTGAAAGGGGCGGATGTCCACTCCCTCCATCCTAGGGAACATGATAGCATAGCCAGCTTCTCCTTCTTGGAACTCCTTCGGTGGACCCGAGTGGGAGCCACTGGGAGTTACTGTGGGGGAAGATGAAGAGAGACTCAGCAGCAACTCTTGGGAGGACATTGGAAGTTTGCTTTAACATTTTTTTGGGGCAAATGCCTTCTTCAGGGTTACTATGGGAAAAGGCAAAAGGACAAATCATACTGTCAACCAATGTCCTTTTCCTTATATTGGTAAATGTACCACCTGTATGATGTACATTTAAAGTAGTTAGCTAGCTAACAGTAATTGCATTTTAACATATTGCATGGCGTTCCACTTCTCTGGTTGTTTTAAGCACTCAATCTACGTGGCATAACACTATTTAACACATCAATATTACCTAGCTAGATTTTCAGTTCACAAGCAAAGACACTATCTGCATACTTGGTTGATGGAGTGTCACTTCTCTCCAGCTTAGTGATTATATAGAGAAATATAGAGCACAGATCCTGTTGTCAGTCCTGGAATACTAGGGTATCTATCGACATATCTAGTCGCCATGCTTCTCTTCCCAGCTCCCAAGCAGAGCACCCTATGTTAATAAGGCAAGGGGATATTAATGTGGACCATCCCCTGTTGACACTCCTCTGTGATGAGAATGCACAACACGCATCAAAGAGGAAAGGTCCTGAATGTCATGCACCGGCAGCAGCCTGTGTCATGAGTTATGGCACAAGAGCTAGCTATCAGTGGTTAGTGTTGTAGGAATTATGTGTTATAACATATTATAACACATGGAATAGTTACCACACGGTGTTCTGGTCATTAGGAAGGGAAATATGAAAATACTGTAGTTCTTACAAACAACACCAGGCGTGGCGATGGCCATGATGTCACATCCATTGGGGAACAGCCTGTTCAGTTCCTCCACTGAGTCTGGACTGTGGTGGGTCTTGCGTGCTGCAAGAGGGGATACAGGTTAGAACATGCCTTACATTTAGATTGTTACTGACTGTGACTAATATAAGCAGCAGGTTTCACAACTTAGCCTTCAACTTTTAATAACTTACCACGTGTTTAGTAACAAACAAAATGGAAGTTGGCTAATAGATAAGAGGCCACAGTACTCTTTACTTCTCGGCCCAGCATTATTAGTGTGCTTTACTACAGAGTAGTAAATGTAGTACATGTTAAAATCAAATCAATTTATATAGCCCTTCGTACATCAGCTGATATCTCAAAGTGCTGTACAGAAATGTTACATCTTACCCTTTTTCTGCTTGTAGCAAGAGTCTTGTCCACTGAAGGTCTCGCTGTCCACCATAACCAAGACTGTTTTGGGCAGCAGGTATACATTCTGCAAACATTAAGAGAGAGGTGTTTCTACAGTTTTCAATAATGTCAGACTCCACATACTGCACACAGACTGTCTTCCACTGTAGGTGCCAGGCTATAACTTTACTGTGTTCTACTAGCCTACTTGTAGGACTGTTGCACCAGCATACAGATAGATATGCATAATGTCAAACAAGCATGCCTCTGGCTAATCTCAGTTAACCCAGAACTAAAGTCTTGCGTAATTGGTCAGACACTCGATTAAGCTCTGGGTCTGTACATGTTAATAGAAGAGATGCTAGAATGAGGAGTGGAACCGGATTGAGGAAATCCACTCTTATGGGTAAATGTATGGGCCAGATGTCCCCTCCCATTCCAAAATTAGAAAATATGGTAACACCTGCAAAATCTTGATTTGTCCAAATATAAAACCAGTGATGAAAAACTGGAACTACTTCTGTTCGTTATCAATCAGAGCTCATAGTATAAAGACAAATCTACGGTACCATTTATGTTTGTCGTCTGTTCACGAGATACTACTCTCTGGCATGCAATCATGTCAGCTCTATTCATGACACTTCTATCAACAATTCATGAACGATCTCCTGAAAGAGACCCTGTTGTAATTTCTTGTGTATTTTCAGTAGTCAAACTGACCTCCACTTCTTCAGCCAGGCTGTGGCAGAGAGCATGGCCGTCATAGTTGGACGGTCCAGAGGCAGACACCCACGTCAACTTCTGCTGGACCCTCAGTACTCTCCGTGCACAGTTCATCCACAGTCTGCAAACACTGCACAATAAGGAAGACAGTCGTCGTTAGCTCTCACTCTCATCCTGGCATGACAAGGAAGTTGTTTAAAAAAAAACATGATACCTACGACCAGTCTGAGGATAACTAGCTAACGTTAGCTAGATTCCAAGCATTTCTTAGCTAGCTAATTTAGCTGTCAAACACATCTGTAATACAAGATTATTACTAAAATACTGTTGTGCTACCTGTTAGCTAGCTAGCCAACGTATGCTAGTTTCACATGTCTGCACGCCTTTTTTGCGAGCAAAACGTATACAGCTAACAGACACATTTGGTGTATATTGCTAGTTAGCTACATATATTCAGTTCCAGTCCTGTTTAGAACTTGGAACGTGCATTGCCATTGTTGATAAAACACTGTGCTTGCTAACGTTAGCTAGCTAGCTGACTGTGGCTAATCGGTCAGTGTTATCCAGAATCATTGGGACAATACTATCCCCACCCCCCGAAACCCTACCCTTACCGGGGGGGACGTCCCAATGTTCCCCGATAGCACGGACCGTTGCTAATCTAGCTAGCTAGCTAACGTTAGCTAGCTAGCTAGCTAGCTAGTCACTTACCAAGCAATTTGGAGCAGGGATTTGGTTGGTACAAACATCAAAATTCTCTCCACTACTTCTGCCACATTACTGAGAATGTATTCTGCCGTGCATTCATCAGAAACGCCAGAAAAGTCTGTATTTCCATCCATATTTCCTTCGCAAGATCTTGGCAGCTAGCGACGGATTTGTCTTTTGACCTTTCACTAATGCAAATTGCATAGCTAAATATCGAAAGCAGTTTTCGGGAGAAAATACACAATTACTGCCACCTAGTGGCGAGTACACTTTATCTGCCTAGTATGTATAAATCAAATCAAACGTTATTTGTCCATGCGCCGAAAACAACAGGTATAATAGATCTTACAGTGAAATGCTTACTTACAAGCCCAAGACCAACAATGCAAATAGTCTGGGTAGCCATTTGATTAGATGTTCAGGAGTCTTATGTCTTAGTGGTAGAAGCTGTTTAGAAGCCTCTTGGACCTAGACTTGACCCTCCGGTACCGCTTGCTTGCTGTGTGGTAGCAGAAAGAACAGTTTATGACTAGGGTGGCTGGAGTCTTTGGCAATTTTTAGGGCCTTCCTCTGACACCACCTGGTATAGATGTCCTGGATGGCAAGAAGCTTGGCCCCGGGGATGTACTGGGCCGTACGCACTACCCTCTGTAGTGCTTTGCGGTTGGAGGCCGAGCAGTTGCCATACCAGGTAGTGATGCAACCCGTCAGGATGCTCTCGATGGTGCAGCTGTAAAACCTTTTGAGGATCTGAGGACCCATGCCAAATATTTTCAGTCTCCTGAGGGGGAATAGGTTTTGTCATGCCCTCTTCATGACTGTCTTGGTGTGCTTGGACCATGTTAGTTTGTTGACGATGTGGACGCCAAGGAACTAGCTCTCAACCTACTCTACTACAGCCCTGTCGATGAGAACGGGGGCGTACTCGGTCCTCCTTTTCCTGTAGTCCACAATCATCTCCTTTGTCTGGAGAGGTTGTTGTCCTTTCACCACATAATATGTGCATTATGTGCATATATATGTGTGTGTGTGTCATATATTCATGGATTGCATTTTCAGTGCATTGGCATTTGAGAAAGAATTATCCTCATAAAAAACACAATTTTATCACTCCAAAGAAAGTTTTTTTTGTTTTGTTTCTATATCACTGCAAAATGACACAAATAGTAGGCTATGCATGGTCCTGGAAATATCATTTTTTTAATTAAATGGATCAATTCAAGGTGGTACCACCTTGGTTGATTATAATGATTATATGTTTTGTAAGTAGTATTAGACTGTGTTTACACACGCAGCCTATTTCAGATTTTTTGGGGCAAAAAAAGTTTGTCTAATTTGACAAAAGACCAATTAGAGAAAGTTCAGAAATGGGATGCATGTGTAAACACAGCCTTGGAGAGCGAGTTAATGATCATTGTGCAGTAGCTTCACACCAACACTAGAGTGTAGTCTTCACACACTACATCTGCTTCCACTTGTAAAAAAAATATGAGCCAGAGCTTTCTAAAGGGCATTCAAATGGATTTCAACAAAATCACAGTTGACTTAGTGGAGACTGGACTACGATTCTAACTGTACCCCTTATCTACAGTGTAACCACTGTAAAATAATAGAATAGATTACAGATGTCAACATGTTTTCTGAAAGTGACACTTCATAAATGTGATTGTGGGTTTTTATTTATATATTACATTCACATAATAAAATGAACAAGAGACACCATCAAATCAAACATGTATACTATTTGACAACAAAAAAAACATTCCTGTGGCAGACACTGGACATGAAATGATCTAGGTCGATCTATTTGAGATTAAATGAACATGCTGGAGGTACATATTGCACATGCTTACTTTCTTGCACATGCTTACTTTCTTTTAAATATAAGTACTGTATATCACTGAGGCACCAGCACATACATATGAAGCATGTACATAAAGAAACATGGACTATAAATAACTAAGGAACAAGTTACAAAAGCAGAATAAAAAAGTACAAATGTTAAACCTTGGCTTCGGTTATGGCTTAATTGGTCAAGAGTAATCCTGTTCATTATAATAGCTTGAATAAATCAAGTGCACATTTTATCAATTAAATGTCACTTTAACATACAAAAATAAATGGTATATGAGTCAAGTGACTGCTCAGCTATATGTCTGCTTTGCTGTCTAGCTGACATCCAGTTAAAGTCCATTGTGTTTGTTTTCTCAGCCCCTCTGAGAGCTGAGAAAACAGTCAAGTCCCAGAGATCTCCACAAAGAGGGCACGGAGGAGCCCTCCATGGCAACGGCAGGTGAGTGTTGGTGTGATCATGGTGTAATGCTGGACCAGGTCACAGCAGGTGAGCGGTGCAGTCTTGTGTGATAATGGACCATGTTGTTGCATGTTATTGAGGTCCATGAGTGTCTGATCCAACATTTGACACAAGTCAAAGTTATCATCATTAGCCTGATAGAGTTTGTCTGTCAATATACAGTACCATTAAACATGTTAAATTCATCACTATGTGTGCAACATAAAAATTAAGCCTGCAGTCTATCATTTTTGACCACAATGAAAATGACTTAACCAAGAGTTTCACAGACCCAATAATATTGAATGAAGATTGTTATAGTTAAAACATTAAAAGGTGGTCCCTGTGTATATCCTTAGTCAACCACAGTCAGTAGATATTGTTATAATGCACACTCATATCAAGCCTTATCATATATATATCATATCATTGTGGGTCAGTTTCACAGACCCAGATTATGCCCAGAATTACTCCTGTACAATGGACAATCTTTCAGTCATAGACTTATAGACAGTGATCCAGTTTATGTTATCTAAATCGAATTGCTGTTCATGAAATAACAATTCCAGATGTTGGTTAACTAAACTAAAATAGGCCTGTGCTTAAATCCATCTGTGAGTCTGTGAAACCTGCCCTCTTCACCTGCAATGTGAACATGCATTTCATTTCTCTGATGCTCCGCATTATCTACAGTCCAATTAATTCTTCCCGATTAATATGATCCAATATGTATATGTTTTTGTCTTTGCCTGACTCTTAGGTTTGTGTCAGAGACACACATTAGCCTATATTTCCATCACAGCATCAGACAAATGTCTACGGCCAATGACATGACAAGACAAAGGTATTTTAATGTTGTGCCACAAATGAAGAGTGCCTTTCATTTTTTTTTCATCCAATTTGAGCACAGTGGTAATTTCACAACACATCCAGTAATAGTTTAATCCTGATTTAACACCACTCTCAGTTCATTGTAAAGAAGACGATTTTTCTCAAGCTGCTGGTACAGAGGGTCTTTGCAGTCAGAAAGCAGGTTAAGAGAAAATAGAGAGAACAAAGTGTGTTAGTACAGAAAGATAGAGTCGTGTCATGCTACAACAGCACACACAACAAATACCATTGTTTTCTACCCTCTGCCTAAATGATCACATCTATATGCAAACTAAGAAATGGCTCCCTCACCTCAATGTGGAGATGGTGTGACTGTGAAATGGCTGAATTATATGTTTACAGAATATCCCCAATGTTACGCGTCACTATTATATTTTGGCTTTGAACATGAAGCAAAGTGTGACTGTCGGGAATGCTGAGGATGCTAAAACAGGTACATTTTCAGTTTCTGATCAATCCATGTCAATTACTCGGCTGGTCAAAGAAGTTGAAACCATGCCTGAGGTTGGTAGAGAGGTCATGGCCGCAGCCCTCTGCACTTAAACAATCCACTGCCTGAGTGGGGTCAAATCCCTGTCCCACCGCACCTCTACACAATCTTTTTTAGCTCTCTCTCCCTCTTAATTTCTTGCCTATCCCTGTCAATAAACACCTGTATACTTTTTTAAAACAATAAGCTCGGTGGATGTGCTTTTGTCCAAATGTAAGCACATTTTTTGTTAATACTACTACCATAGTACATAGTGCCAACCAAAATCAAATCAAAAAACATATGTTTGTGAAGAGGAACTTTCGGTTTTATTCAAAGCTGCTCAGTAATAAATTAAACAGAGAAACATTTAAAGACAGGAAATGAAATGAAGGAAATTAAGAACTACAGATTTGAAGGGTAAGGATGGCTGACATGGATGGATGTAAAGTTTATTTTACAGAAAGCAAAATGAGTCAGGGTTCTGTACAAAAGGTGGTCTATAGGATGGCAGCAGCAGCAGAGGCCCAATGTGTGGTGGTGCTGTGGTAAAGAAGAGATGTGGAGACATATGGGACAGGATGTTGGGCGATACTGCCACATAGTTGTAGTAGAGAGAGGCCTCTCAACCAGCGGGTGGCGTCTGTGATGGTTGTGAAATGATGTAAACAATTTAACTGGAAAAGAATGAGAGGAAAAACAAAACGCGTTGGAGGGACAAATCGTAGAAAGGCACGTGACTGATATGACATGCAGGATGGAAACCACAGCACACAGAACAGAAAGCAGAGCCAGGTACTCAAAAAGGGTTGAGAGGTACACTATTCTGGAAGTTCAATTTAGATGTTTCTAAAAGCATGTAAAAACTGATTGTACAATGCATGTTAGATTCTATATAGTTTTCTCAGCCTAACAAAAAAGCCACTAGTTAACTACAAAAGGCAAAAGCTATTTGCTGTTGCATGGCAGAAGCGTAAAGTGAGTCAGATTAGTAGGCACTGAAACTAAAATGTGAGTGGAAAAATCCAAACAAATGAAACACACAAAACATATGCCACTAGAGGGAGTGTACAGTAGAAAAAACTGTGAGTGGGTGGGACCTATGCACAACGCACAAGCAGACACAAGCAGGTGATAGATTACATGGAGGTCATGTCGTTGAGGGCGTGGTCCAGCTCCTCGCTGATGGCCTTGTACTTTAGCTTCTGTGCATACAACTCATCTATTATGGGTGGAGTGGAGGAGGAGGAGAGGTGGAGGAGATGACATCGATGGGGTGATAATGAAGGAGGTTGGGGACAACAACAGAGATGATAGACAGAGCAAAGAAAGGAGAGGAAAAGGTAGGAAAAAACTATGGATTGTCAGAGAACAATTAAATAAAATAGAATGTCAAACCAAAAAAAAGAATAAGGGAGCAATAGGATGTGCACAGGCCACTAATGCCCTGTTAGATTGTTTAGACCAATCAGGAAACGACTAACCGAAACCCCGATGAAGGCAGCTTGGTGTTGAAATGTTTGTATCTAATTAATACATATTACATCGGAGTGGTATAGTGTGTCGCTGCTTTCTTTTCCAGAAGGAAATGACAACATGGTCTCCAACCAAATTATATAGAGCTCCATTGTGAATGCTTTGTAATTCCACAGTTACAGTGCCACAGTCACACCAACAGCAGCATGAGACATTTCTTTCCCTGGCCTGCACTAGCCTAACAAATACTGACTGTAGGTCTGCATAATGTCAGCTGTGGCACTGGCCTAGTCTGCCTAGCACAGAACTGACTGTGCAGAATGTAGATGCAGTATCTGATGACACCACAGAGGAGGTGATGAAAGGTTAGACTTCACACATTACTCTTTTTAAAATTATTCAAGCTCTGACAAGTTGGTTGTTGATCATTGCTAGACAGCCATTTTCAAGTCTTGCCATAGATTTTCAAACCAAAACTGTAACTAGGCCACTCAATGTCATCTTGGTAAGCAACTCCAGTGTATATTTGGCCTTCTGTTTCAGATTATTCTCCTGCTGAAAGATGAATTTGTCTCCCAGGTTTTCCTCTAGGATTTTGCCCTTGCTTAGCTCTATTTTGATTATTTTTATCCTAAAAATCTCCCTAGTCCTTGCAGATGACAAGCATACCCATAACATGATGCAGCCACCACCACTCTTGAAAATATGAAGAGTGGTGCTCAGTGATGTGTTGTATTTGCCCCAAACATAACACTTTGTATCCATGATATAGAGTTAATTTCTTTGTCACATTTTTTGCAGTTTTACTTTAGTGCCTTATTGAAAACAGGATGGATTTGTTGAATATTTTAATTCTGTATAGGCTTCCTTCTTTTCACTCTGTCCTTTAGGTTAGTATTGTGGAGTAACTACAATGTTGTTGATTCATCCTCAGTTTTCTCCCATCATAGCTATTAAACCCTCACTGTTTTAATGTCACCAATGTCCTCATGGTGAAATCCCTGAGCGGTTTCCTTCCTCTCCGGCAACTGAGTTAGGAAGGGCGCCTGTATCTTTGTAGTGACTGGGTATATTGATACACCATCCAAAGTGTAATTAATAACTTCACCGTGCTCAAAGGGTTATTCAATGCGTGTGTTTTAGTTTTTTTTACCCATCTACCATTTGGTACCCTTCTTTGCATGAAATTGGAAAAGCTCCCTGGTCTTTGTGGTTGAATCTGTGTTTGATATTCACTGCTCGACTGAGGGAACTTACAGGTAATTTTATATGTGGTGTACAGAGATGAATGAGGTAGTCATTCAGAAATAATTTTTAACACTATTATTGCACACAGTGTGCCAATGCAACTTATTATGTGACTTGCTAAGCACATTTTTACTCCTGAACTTATTTAGGCTTGTCCTAACAAAGGGGTTGAATACTTATTGACTCAAGACATTTCAACGTTTCATTTTTTAATTAATTTGTGAACATTTCTAAAAACATAATTCCTCTGATATTATGGGATATTGTGTGTAAGCCAGTGACACAATGTAATCAATTTTAAAAACAGGGTGTGAATACTTTCTGAAGGCACTGTATATGTCCGGTTTTACTATACAACTTACCTCAGATTTTCACATAGAAAATGCTTCACAATATATGAAATGAAAGGAAAAAAGGTCCATACCCTCCAGATCATCAATGGTCTTCTCAAGCTTGGCCACGGACCTCTCAGCGAACTCAGCACGGGTCTCAGCCTGTGGCACAAGAGGCAGACAAGATGTGATGAGTGTCTCCCATCCTCATCACACCAAAACATGTTCCAACATAGATATATAATACAATGTCTAGTGTTCTCCACCCTTTCTATGGTGCTAACGCTAATGTCCCACTTTAGCTAATGGTAAAGTTAATGGAAACATTAGCTAATTTGCCAATGCTAAAGGGAACTCACCTCCTTTAGCTTGTCTGTGAGAACCTTGATCTCCTCCTCGTACTTGTCCTCCTTCTGTGAGTACTGTAGTGACATAGTGGAGCGCAGGTCAGAGAGTCATCATCACAGCACTACCGACATGAACTGGTTCAAGGGATAACAGGCAGAAATGAGTGGGCCTACTCAATAGAGTTACCTCCCTTTATCTCTATGGCTACACTAGCAGGCAATGGGGATATAACCCCTGACTGCAACGACCTGAGAAGAGATACATTTGTCTAAACAGACACCTACCTTCTCTGCCTGAGCCTCAAGAGACTTCAGGTTGTTTGTGACTGTCTTCAACTCTTCCTCAAGTTCAGCGCATTTGCTGGTGTTTTAGGTATGGTAAGGAGCAGAGGAGGGGTAGGAACGAATGCAATAGGAGGACCGACGGGGGAAAGAAACAAGAGTTATAACAGGGCAATAAGCACACAATAAGAGTAACAACAGGTTGTCTCCAAAGCAGTAAATTGTGCTGTATTTTGTGGTTGGTTCCAAAGTTTTTACCCTTCAGAGAGCTCAGCACGCTCCTCTGTACGTTCCAGATCACTCTCAATGATGACCAGCTTACGGGCGACCTGTTTTCACCCATAATAGGACAACACATCACTATACCACATTGGTGCACCAAGCAATCAATATGTTATATGTTTAGTTTCATGTACAGGTCTATATGCTGTCTGTTTCCCACAAGCGCGCGCGCACGTACACACACACACACACACACACACACACACACATACACACACACACACACGAGGACCTCAGAAGTACAGTGCCTTCAGAAAGTATTCAGACCACTTCAATTTTTCCAGGACATTCTGAGACTTGTCCCGAAGCCACTTCTGCGTTTTCTTGACTGTGTGCTTAGGGTTGTTTTCCTGTTGGAAGGTGAACCTTCGCCCCAGTCTTTGTTCCTGAGCACTCTGGAGCAGGTTTTCATCAAGTATCTCTGTGTACTTTGCTCTGTTCATCTTTCCCTCGATCCTGACTAGTCCCTGCCGCTGAAAAACATCCCCACAGCATGATGCTGCCACCACCATGCTTCACCGTAGGGATGGTGCCAGGTTACCTCCAGATGTGACACTTGGCATTCAGGCCAAAGATATCAATCTTGGTTTCATCAGACCAGATAATCTTGTATCTCATGATCTGAGTCTTTAGGTGCCTTTTGGCAAACTCCAAGCGGGCTGTCATGTGCCTTTTACTGAGGAGTGGCTTCCGTCTGGCCACTCTACCATAAAGGCCTGATTGGTGGAGTGCTGCAGAGATGGTTGTCCTTCTGGAAGGTTCTCCCATCTCCACAGAGGAACTCGAGAGCTCTGTCGGAGTGACCATCAGGTTCTTGGTCACCTCCCTGACCAAGGCCAGTCTCCCCCGATTGCTCAGTTTTGTCGGGTGGCCAGCTCTAGGAAGTGTCTTGGTGGTTCTAAACTTTTTCCATTTAAGAATGATGGAGGTCACAGTGTTCTTGGGGACCGTCAATAATGCAGACATTTTTTTGTACCCTTCCCCAGATCTGTGCCTCAACACAATCCTGTCTCGGAGCTCTACAGACAATTCCTTCGACCTCATGGCTTGATTTTTGCTCTGACATGCACTGTCAACTGTGGGACCTTATATAGACAGGTGTGTGCCTTTCTAAATCATGTCCAATCAATTTAATTTACCACAGGTGGATTCCAATCAAATTATAGAAACATCTCAAGGATGATCAATGGAAACAGGATACACCTGAGCTCAATTTCGAGTCTCATAGCAAAGATTCTGAATACTTATGTACATAAGGTATTTCTGTTTTCTTATCTTTAATGAATTTATTTTTTTTAAATAAAAAAACCTTTTTGCTTTGTCGTTGTGAGGTATTGTGTGTAGATTGATAAGGATTTATTTTTATTTAAACCATTTTAGAATAAGGCTGTAACGTAACAAAATGAGGAAAAAGTAAAGGGGTCTGAATGCTTTCCGAAGGCTCTGTATATCATAAAGTATCAGCCTAAGGAATGCTAGGAAACTCACCTCCTCGTATTTCCTGTCAGCCTCCTCAGCGATGTGCTTAGCCTCCTTCAGCTGGATCTCCTGCAGCTCCATCTTCTCCTCATCCTTCGATGCTCTGTTTTCAATCACCTTCATGCCTCTGAGGGATGGAATAAACGGGGGGAACATATGTCAGGGATAGGAGGACATTGCATGTTGTCTTGTTTTTTAAAGAAATAAAATGTTGATCAACTAAAAGGAACAGGAGGACATTAATCTGCAGCCCAACAGTCCACACACTGTGGGGGCCATAACTACATTTGGCACTTGGCTATTGTAACACAATAAATCTGGTACAGTGTGCGTATGTATATTTTACATTAACTCTTCTCAATAGGTGTGCTAGTTAAATAGATTGAACATGATCTTAAGCACTTACAAATTTGTCACATATTGTACTTATTGGAATTCATAACATACTGTATCATATGAATTGCAGAATATTGTAAAAAAAAAATGCAGGATGTAACATATAAGAAATGGATGTCGTTGTACACAATTGTGCACAATTTTCGCTCGGCTTGGCTTCTTCTAAAACTACTGGCTGAAATTATACAATCCCTTTATAATGCATCCTTTACTGAACACTTTTAAGAGTGAAATTATAATATTATTACTGTGGTCATGTGGATTGATGTCATCTATATGGGTTCGGTGTTGATGACTGTGTTTGAGACAGACTGACGGGTCTGATGATGGCTGGGTCTATACTCCTAGAAGAAATGGTTCCAAAAGGGTTCTGCGGCTGTCCCCATAGGAGAATAATTTTTGACTCCTGGTAAAAGCCTTTTAGGTTCCTCTGTGGAAAGGGTTCTACATGGAACCCAAAAGGGTTCTACCCGTAAACAAAAGTGGTTCTTCACATTCTTCTCTTATGGTGACAGCTGAAAGAACCATTTTTGGTTCTAGATAGCACCTTTTTTTGTCTACGAGTGTAGTGTATGATACAGAGTCGGAGTCTCTGCTCTGCTCACCTCTCACTCTCATCAGCAGCCTTCTCAGCCTCCTCCAGCTTGGTCAGAGCTGTGGCCAGACGCTCCTGAGCACGATCCAACTCCTCCTCAACCAGTTGGATACGTCTGTTCAGGGAAGCTACATCAGCCTCGGCCTAAGTGAGCACAACATGGGGAAACCACAATGTCAACCTGATGCACACTCAGACAGTCACACTTTCTTGCATAATACAGTATCTGGAGAGATGTGTAATGGAGGAGGTTGGGGGTCATATTTGGACACCTCTGTGGGGGGCTTCTTAACACTATAGGGGATTAAGGTTTAAATGTGTGAGAAAGGGATAAGGGCCCAGACCACACTGTATTTTATTTAACCTTCATTTAATAGCCCACCCAATTTACCTACCTCATCCCCATACTGTTTTTATTTATTTACTTTTCTGCTCTTTTGCACACCAGTATCTCTACCTGCACATGACCATCTGATCATTTATCACTCCAGTGTTAATCTGCTAAATTGTAATTATTCGCCTACCTCCTCATGCCTTTTGCACACAATGTATATAGACTATTTTTTTAATTAATTTTTTCTACTGTGTTATTAACTTGTTTATTGTTTACTCCATGTGTAACTCTGTGTTGTTGTCTGTTCACACTGCTATGCTTTATCTTGGCCAGGTTGCAGTTGTAAATGAGAACTTGTTCTCAACTAGCCTACCTGGTTAAATTAAGGTGATATAAAAAATCAATTAATAACTAGGCAAGTCAGTTAAGAACAAATTCTTATTTACAATGACGACCTACCCCAACCAAACCCTAACTCGGACGACGCTGGGCCAATTTTGCGCCACCCTATGAGATTCCCAATCACAGCCAGTTATGATACAGCCTGGAATGGAACCAGGGTCTGTAGTGACCCCTCTAACACTGAGATGCAGTGCCTTAGACCACTGCACCACTCGAGAGCCCCTGTAATTTCATGCTAATCTCCAACATTATATATAACATTCTATAGACAAGATTGTATAAAATATACATTTATATAGGTCTAATTGGTATGTTTGGAAAGGCACTGACCAATATAAACATAATAAGCTAACAATTATGTAAATGTATGTAGCTACAGGAGGTGTAGAATGATAGTGTATGATCGACTAGAGCATGCTGAAACTGCAGCAGCCTAAGCTAATGTGTTTATTTTGGAGCCTTCCTGCCTGGCACGTTTTACCATTAAATTGATTCTCACTGTCCCATTTCTCCATCCCTTTAGCACATCACATGACATACAAAATATTGACGTTTTTAGTACCGTAAAATCATCTATATTCTGTCTATCGTTCTACCAAGCGTGTTGATCAGATTTATACTAATACTGTCGTCAGGCAGGCTGCAGACTAATTGTCTTAAATTATTAGCCAGGGCTTACGGATTCTCTCGCATCACTCTCCAGACCCAGTTCCTTCTGCCGCCTCTCTGCCGACTCTTCTGCACCGTCAGCCTGCTCTTGTAATGCTTTAATTTTCCTTTTTACAGCTTCCAACGACGTTAGCCCGGCCATTTCGCTTGTTTACGCCTATGTCTTTTTCTAACGGTTCTCGGGACAGAAACGCGCAACGATGCCGGGATGAGAAAATCTGCTCACGTCTCTGTGGTTTTTTCCTACAGCTACTGGGGAGGCTGGGACTTGCGCTAAATGACACCGGAAGTAACACATTTCATACATTGCGCAAAATTTCCTCAAAATATCACAAATATTTCGTTAAAGAGGTTTTTATTTATTGTATTATAGTGAGATAATATGATTATGTCATAATGACTTATTGGCCATTAGCCTATAATGGGCACTCTGCTCAGAGCACCCCAACCCCCTTCCCCCTACAGGCTCATGCTAGTGGTGCTGTGATTGCGCATCATATCTGGGATATTCACTTATTATGGGGGGATTTAACCTATAATAAACGTTTTAAAATAAGCATTTAAAATGTATTTAAAGACATTAATTGTATTTAAAAATAAAAATCGATTATAAGGACAAAAGTAACATGATTATCTCAATTCATAATAATGATAGATATATGGGTTACTTAAAGTATAAATATTTTTGGTACCATTTCTGTTTAATGTTTTTTTTTACTATAATTACTATCATAATTTGGTGTTCTTTCTAAACTGACACAATAAGATGCATGTTTCCTTTAAGAACAAAACGTTTAATTATTGGCATCCCCTACAACATTCTCAATAAAAGGAGAAGTAAACGTTTTAATTTGACGAGTGGAATATAATGTATGATACCTACAAATCTAAATTAAAGGTATTTAAAATATTCAAAACCTTCCACCAAACTTTTAACTGAAGTTCTAAACGGGCCCCCATTTTAACCAAACAGGGTACACTGCCTAAACCTGTCAGCTGTATCTTGGCCATATAAAACACAGCTAAATTTAACCTTCTGCTTGCATCTTCGAGGAGGGTGGCACACAAGGCACATTTGTTAGGCCTACAGTTGGTCTACTCAGTCTTATTCGGTTTCAATGAACACATGTGGAATATTGCGAATGGCAGGCCAATGGTCGAGCCTAATGAAGACGCAGGTATTAACCATAAACAATTATGTAGGCTATTCCAAACTGAAACAATAAAATAATCCTAACTTATATGTATATATGTATGATGACTAGGCCTAGAATGAAAAATGTTGAGGTTCAATGTTAGCAGACTGTTCGTGGTCCTCCTGAATGTACTTTAACACTTCGGACAGGTTTATGCCAATTTACGTCTGTGGCTTTCTTCTCGGCGAGTTCAAGTTTCTCCTGGGCATCTTTAAGAGACTCAGAGTACTTGTCCAACTCATCCTCTGTTCCTTTCAGCTTCTTCTGCAGCGCTACCAGGTCATCCTCAAGCTGATAGTTGGTGGATAATATCATCAGTCATAAACAGAGTGGACGCACAGCCAGAAACAGACAAAAAAAGGGAAGAAAACAAAAGCCAAGAGTCATGGACAGAAGGCAAACACTTACAAATGCTTCATGATGTCTTTGTCTTTGTACAAGTATTTACATTTAATGTATTCAATCCACTCAACACTAGAGTGGCATACTTTAATCAATAGACTACGCTATTCATGTTTTATGGTAAAAAAAAATATAACGCTGATCAAAGAATATTAGTTTATAGTAGGCTTAATCCTGCATAATAAATGAATCGGTCAAACAGGAAATATTTTCTAAAACTTCCTGGAGTCCAATAATAAAATATTGTCACGCCCTAAAAACAAATATATTCCTAATATGATTAAATACAACAATCAATACTGATCCTCATACTCATCCTCTGAGACTTAATTTAATCCATATCGAGAGAGAGAACGCTCCAAAGCACTCCGTGCCCAAACATTTGACGCACAGTGCCAAAGGCACCCGTGCGAAATAAGACTGAACCCGATTTCTCTATGGATGCCAACCTGTTTGCTCTTGTCCTCCGCTGCCTTCCTGTCTCCCTCAGCTCCCTCAGCTCTGTCCAGGGCATTCTCCTTGTCGAGTTTAAGCATCTGCATCTTCTTCTTGATGGCGTCCATGACTGCTGTGTTGTTGGGGTGGCCTCACCAACTGACAAAAAACAAACTGAGTTAAAACGCTGAGAAGCTCCGCGCGTCTGAACCACACTGAACGTGAAGCAGGAGTGCAAGCTCGAGCCGACTGTAGCTTGTCAAATATGTACTATAGCAGAGGAGTTACTAGATCCCCATGGATAGCAAAAACTTTTTGGGGAAACGACGGCAGCTGCTCTCTTCTGCGGGTCCTGCATTTTTTATGGCTCTCCTCGGCGATTCGCTGATCCAGTACATTTTACCGTTGATAAGACTATGTATGGGTTATGGGCGAGAAAGTGGCACCCCCTCAAAGACGTCTGTTCCTTTTTCAAACACTGTTCTTAGACGTAGGCTACAGCCAAGGAAGTCAGTTTGGGGAGTGGGGGTCAGTTTATGCACAAGGAAGTGAAGGTGAACAACAAAAACATGATCTTTGACTGGAATTGCTCATTTCATTCTGGTAGTATAACTTACATTTGCTCAACACAGCAGTTCAAAGAAGGCTTGATAGAGTCATATTTATAGGAATAAATATTGCCATAGTAATCGTTGTTTATGTTACCAATCCTCCAACCAAATTCATGTTTAAAATAATTGTGTCTCCCACACTATGAATCATAACACCTGAGAGATGGGGTCATGTAACTTTGATCTCCAAAGACAAAATAAACTGTTATTAAAGCAGACAAATGCAGTCTAATGTTTAAAAGGGATTGTCCCTGGGAGGGGTGTCATATTATCTATGCTGAAGTGTTCTGTCAGTGATACCACACAGTAGAGAGAAGAGGAGCACGTCAACAAGTCCCTCAAGATATTGTTCACAGTCTGAAGAGGGGCATCAGATAGTGTTATATTCAACAGTGGCATAACATTGAGCTTATAAGTGCCTTGGAGTTCATTCAAAATGGCCACAGGGTAAGAAACGAGTGCTTTGGCATTTCAGCAATGCCCCTCTTTCTCTGTGACAGCTCACAGGTCCAGGGGAGTCAGTCACAGCTGTCACACATGGACAGTGGAGGAGGAACCAGAGACCTGTCCAAACACACTGTGATTGGCTGCATGGTATGGACATATACCCTCAAGTTCACTTTTAACTAAATCATTTCTAGGCTATATCTTTATGGGGAAGATAATGAAAAAATTATGTCTAGTACTTACATTTATAGTACATTTTACTTTATAGTACTCATACGTACAGAACATTGGTTTAAACTTTAGGTGATATGTGTGTGAAAGTTACTGCTGTTGTAGGCCTATACCCCATAAAGGAGAAGAACAGAACAACAACACAAACAATGACATCTTTATATCACCATATCCTGGGTTGGCTCAGTGACATCTACTCAAATAACCTCTTCTTATTGTCCTCTCTGTTCCTCCCATGTTTTCTTGAGGGGTATTTTTAGGAACGTCTTGTTTGCACAAGTTGCACCTGTTACATACTGTACATAGGGCTTCAACAAGGATTCTTCTAAGATCCTCAAAGTTCGTTGAAGAACCTTAGGGTTATTGGCACTGAAAAATGCCCCCAAAAGTTACTTCCAAGAACCCCATAGGAGGTGGGGTTCATCAAGGATCCTCCTTAGTTCTTGTGGGTTCTTGCAGGTGCCTAACTGCCCAACAGAAACATTTGGATTTGAATTTGAGAAAACAGCAGGTTCAGGCACTTAACTAAACATTTGGAAGATCTCCTCAATTTAAGGTTTCTCCCTTGTATGATCTAAATTGATATTGTTTTATGGTGATACTATCTATCTTTTCATATTTGTGCAAATGGCTGTGTTTGGCACTTTCTCGCTTTTAAAATTAGTTCTAAAACAGAAAATAGACAGTGGATGTCAATCAACAAAGAGGTATGAATATGTTGAAAGCTATAGCTGCATTGGGTGCAGATGACTAAACTGCCAACTTATTTGTGTGTGTCTGTAGGTATACTGAAGAGGAGGCACACAAAGGTATGTACAATTGGTATTGCTTTGTCGCATGAATGTTATGCAGATCACATGTTGGCCCATCGTACCTTCTACACTATGCAATCTAGTTTCCGAGCTGGTCATGGGTGCACCCCAGCCACGCTCAAGGTCATAAACTATATCATAACCGGCATCGATAAAAGACAGTACTGTGCAGCCATCTTCATAGACCTGGCCAAGGCTTCCGACTCTGTCAATCACCACATTCTTATCGGCAGACTCAACAGCCTTGGTTTCTCTAATGACTGCCTCGCCTGCTTCAGCAACTACTTCTCAGATAGAGTTCAGTGTGTCAAATCGGAGGGCATGTTGTCCGGACCTCTGTCAGTCTCTATGGGGGTGCCACAGGGTTCAAGTCTCAGGCCGACTCTTTTCTCTGTATATATCAATGATGTTGCTCTTGCTGCGGGCGATTTCCTGATCCACCTCTACGCAGACGACACCATTCTGTATATAACTGGCCCTTCTTTGGACACTGTGCTAACAAACCTCCAAACGAGCTTCAATGCCATACAACACTCCTTCCGAGGCCTCCAACTGCTTTTAAATGCAAGTAAAACTAAGTGCATGCTCTTCAACCGATTGCTGCCCGCACCCTCCCACCCGAATAGCATCACTACTCCGGACGGTTCTGACTTATATTATGTGAACAACTACAAATACAGTTGACGTTGGAAGTTTACATACACCTTACATTTAAACTCAAATACATTTAAACTCAGTTTTTCACAATCCCTGACATTTAATTCCAGTAAAAAGTCCCTGACTTAGGTCAGTTAGGATAACCACTTTATTTTAAGAATGTGAAATGTGCGAATAATAGGAGAGACAATTATTTATTTAATCTTTTATTTCTTTCATCACATTCCCAGTGGGTCAGAAGTTTGCATACACTCAATTAGTATTTGGTAGCATTGCCTTTAAATTGTTTAACTTGGATCAAACATTTTGGGTAGCCTTCTACCAGCTTCCCACAATAAGTTGGGTGAATTTTGGTCCATTCCTCCTGACAGAGCTGGTGTGACTGAGTTAGGTTTGTCGGCCTCCTTGCTCACACACGCTTTTTCAGTTCTGCCCACAAATTTTCTATAGGATTGAGGTCAGGGCTTTGTGATGGCCACTCCAATACCTTGACTTTGTTGTCCTTAAGCCATTTTGCCACAACTTTGGAAGTATGCTTGGGGTCATTGTCCATTTGGAAGACCCATTTGCGACTAAGCTTTAAATTCCTGACTGATGTCTTGAGATGTTGCTTCAATATATTCATCTAATTTTTCTTCCTCATGATTCCATCTATTTTGTGAAGTGCATCAGTCCCTCCTGCAGCAAAGCACCCCAACAGCATGATGCTGCCACCCCCATGCTTCACAGTTGGGATGGTGTTATTTGGCTTACAAGCTTCTCCCTTATTCCTCCAAACAGTAAGATATTTTTCCCCATGTGCAGTTGCAAACCGTAGTCTGGCTTTTTTATGGCGGTTTTGGAGCAGTGGCTTCTTCCTTGCTGAGCGGCCTTTCAGGTTATATCGATATAGGACGTGTTTTACTGTGGATATAGATCCTTTTGTACCTGTTCCCTCCAGCTTCTTCACAAGGTCCTTTGCTGTTGTTCTGGGAGTGATTTGCACTTTTTCCACCAAAGTACGTTCATCTCTAGGAGACAGAATGCGTCTCCTTCCTGAGCGGAATGATGGTTGCGTGGTCCCATGGTGTTTATACTTGCGTACTATTGTTTGTACAGATGAACGTGGTACCTTCAGGCGTTTGGAAATTTCTCCCAAGGACGAACCAGACTTGTGGAGGTCTCCAATTGTTTTCTGAGGTCTTGGCTGATTTCTTTAGATTTTCCCATGATGTCAAGCAAAGAGGCACTGAGTTTGAAGGTAGGCCTTGAAATACATCCACACGTACACCGCCAACTGACTCAAATTATGTCAATTAGCCCATCAGAAGCTTCTAAAGCCATGACATAATTTTATGGAATTTTCCAAGCTGTTTAAACAGTGTATGTAAACTTCTGACCCACTGGAATTGTGATACAGTGAATTATAAGTGAATTAATCTGTCTGTAAACAATTGTTGGAAAAATTACTTGTGTCATGCACAAAGTAGATGTCCTAACCGACTTGCCAAAACTATAGTTTGTTAACAAGAAATCTGTGGAGTGGATGAAAAATGAGTTTTAATGACTCCAACCTAAGTGTATGTAAACTTCCGACATCAACTGGATGTGTATAAAAACAGTTTATACAGTTTTTTATTCACATTTACCACAAAAACCAAGGTATGAATACTGTCATGCACATTTGTTAATCAACTGTATAATATATAATATATATATAATAATATATAATCTTGTTAGGTTAGGAAACCGCTCAGGGATTTTACCAATGGTGACTTTAAAGCAGTTACAGAGAAAACTGAGGATTGATCAATAACATTGTAGTTACTCCCAAAAAATATTACAAAAGACCTGTTTGCAACATGGCACTAAAGTAACACTGCAAAAATGTGGCAAAGCAATTATCTTTTTGTCCTGAATATAAAGTGTTGTTTGGTGCAAATCCAATACAACACATTACTGAGTACCACTCTCTATATTTTCAAACATAGTGGTGGCTGCATCATGTTATGGGAATTATTGTAATCTTTAAGGACTGGGGAGTTTTTCAGGATAAAAAAGTAATAGAATGGAGCTAAGCACAGGACAAATCCTTGAGGAAAAATCCTAGTGGAATCCTAGAATTTTTAAAAGAATAATGTGCAAATTTTGCACAATCCAGGTGTGGAAAGCTCTTAGAGACTCACCCAGAAAGACTCACAGCTGTAATCGCTGCCAAAGGTGCTTCTAGAAAGTATTGACTGAGTGGTGTGAATACTTTCATTTCATTGTCAATAAATTTGCAATAATTTCTAAAAACATGTTTTCACTTTGCCATTATGGGTTATTGTGTATAGATGGGTGAGAAAATGAATCAATTTAGAAAATAAGACTTACATAACAAAATGTGGAATAAGTCAAGGGGTATGAATACTTTCTGAAGGCACTGTATGTACTTTGAAGCAGACTAAAGCATTAGATAAATAGTTTGCAGTGATCACTAATGTTCTCCCTGGGGTGTCTGCCCATCTCATGTTATGGCAGGCACTACACAGGCAGCTGTCATTCTCTTGTTAGCCTGGGTTTTGTCCAACTGCTGCCAGGCACAGCATGCCGCTCATAAACACAGATCAAAGACCACATAGACCGCTCATACAGAGATCAGAGAGGCTCAGAGCAGAAGCCATGCTTTCCCAGGACCTTTGGGGCTAATGGAGACAGATACTAGACACAGATACACAAACACAGTACCTGGCAAACTCATCATAATGCTTTAGAAAGTCTAGCCAAGCATCTAGGGCCTCTGAAATCCTGGTCCCAGATCTGTTTGTGCTGTATAGCCAACTCCAAAATAGCTCAGGGACCAGGCTGGGCCAGAACAAAGTACATGGAATTAAATGTACACAGAGTTAACTTAACTGTGTAAATTCTATTTAGGTATTCTTACTGGGAAAGAGATAAACCCTTTAACTATTGAAGTATCTGACCCTATGATTCTATGGCCCTCCATTACTGGGAACTTGGGATTACATAAAACTTACTGTATCTCTGTCAGTCATGTAACACATGTGCTTCCTTGATGTCTCTAAGCCCATCATAACAGTATACCCCTCAATCCCACACCACTGGTCTGACAGTAGCATTGGGGTGTGTAGAGTATCCCTAGAATTCTCAGGCTGGTGGAAAGTATGCGGTCGGTTGTAACGCGGTCGTGGGTGAGAGTGTCAGTCTCTGGTAATAACTATGTGAACCCTACAGACCTCTGGCAGTCCTCTTCATTAACCAGGACTTTCTGGTATTAATAAAAACAACACAATGGGTCAGGTGAAATGGGGCTTGAAATGCAGTAGACTGTCTACATTCTCAGAGTAGTACAATTCCACAATGGGATCAATAGCTAAAATGTATTCCTTCCAAAGGCTTCCATATGTGCCTGTATTGTAACACATGGGTGCAGAGGTTTTCTTCGAACCCCCGCATTTCACTGTAGTTTAAGAACATTGAGAAAGGCAGATGATTTCATCTTCACAATGTCAAGACTAGTTGAACAATTCCTGTTCATTTTCACACCATGTGGGTGCTTCGAAAGACAGAGACCGACATGCTAAACGATTGCTTGACAACAGCTACCCATCTCATTTACAATGTGGTTTGGGCGGAGCAGAACCTTGCTACCTCTGAGGTCACCCACCCACAGATAACATCCATGTGTGATGTCTATGTGTAGCTCTTGGTGCAGCATTCAAAAGGGTGACTGCAGCTGGTCTGGGAACTTTGTCATTGGTGTCTCAAGTTCCCTCTGTGGCAGCATGTATGCCAAAGAGTTGGGGTTTTAGGGTGGGAGGATTCTAAGAGTCAGCTTGCCTCAGACAAAAGACAACAGCTGATTCAGGAAGTTTTATTGTGACATGTGGCACTATACTTTTCAAAAAAAGTACCTACACTCTTCTTGTCTTTTACTTCCCAATATGTTCTTACAGAGAAGTTTTCTTTCAAAACTGATTGAAGGGAACACATTGAACCACATATAGCCCAGGCTTCTCACGTGTCAACAAGACAAGATTTGGAAGGGCGGCCCCGCGAGACATGACCATATAAAGCTTGTAGGCTACTTTATGGGGCTACAGAACTCCAATTGTGAACCAGTAGATTGTCCTACTTCACTGATTTAAAGAATCGGATGGGTGCCATTTTGCTTTCACCTGTCCAGCACCTTGAGATCAGTGATTATGGTATTGCGATTCACCCTTCCTCCCAATAATTATGGGTATTATCAAACAGGCCCCTATGGAGGGATGGGGACTCTGCCCCGTGTAATTTACAAATCACCTCCCTCCTCAGATTTTAGAGCGGGCCAGAATTAGTACCGGTCTCAGCTCTAACCAACCCCAGCTAAATATAGCACAAGGCTCACTGCTGACTCAGAAATACCATCTACCTTCACTGACAGAGGAGCTGCTTAAAGGGACCCTGCCTGAAAAAGTCACCTCTAGAGCAGTAGGTCTCTTCAAACCACAGGATCATGTTCTGCTATTGCACTAGTAGTGCATGTTTTTATGTGCAGGATGTGATGCTAGGATTTGTGATTATTAAAGCTTTACTACAGTATACAAGTCATTAGTCTGTCACAGGCTTTCACCTCATCTTTAAACAACAACTTCTCTGTCATCTGTGACTTCATTTCCAGCTGGCCTGAACCTGAGAATGTAGATTAGTCTAGGAGAAGGCTGCTGGAATCAGACACAATGTTAGCCTGTCCATTCATGATCACACTCCTGTATTCAACAAGACAACAAAAACAAGACAGGTAAAAACACAATTCTGCAGGCCATATTACTTTGAAACCCTTTATTTTCAGTGAATACAAAAAATATGTTTTCTTGTGGCCAGATAAATAGTTTCCATACTGTAGGTCATTGTCACTTCATATCTATCTTTCTTGTAGAACTGCACTTTAATTATCATTGAATTCATTATGGGACAAACACACAGGTATGAACAGTTTCTCCCTACCATTGAAATGTGTCACACTACATGAACAGTGACAGCTATACATCTTAATATCCTTATCACATTTATCCTTAAAACAACAATTCCTCGTGGCTTAAAAGGGAAAAAAATTAAAAATCAATCCATAAAACTTTTGTGAGTACAGACCTATTGTCCGGAGTGTGTGAATCCTATGATTTACTTGTAACATACAATAACCGAACGACAGACTCCATTCTGTCATAGATGGAGTTCAGAAGCATCTTGATACATGCCCATGGAATGCAGTACAAAAATGTGTTGTCTTCATATATATCATATACATATAGTGATGGTACTTTTTACACAGCGACACATTCGTCTCTGCCCTCAAGGCCATGGGTGCATCAGGCAGAAAGATGGGGACAGAGGTACAGTTTATAGGACAACGCAGTAGTACCTGTGAGGCCGTGTTTTTCATCTCTATGGGACCTAAACGTCTTGGTAATAGGCTATGACAGGAACAACTCAAGGCCCTACTCATTGATACTGACCACACTCCTTTATCCAGCTAGATAAGTTGTCACAAGCAGACCAGACGCTGTATGAGCTAGAGACTAAGGCACTAATGACATAATACTACAAAGACCAGATGCGTGAACTCTGACAGAACTGTAGAGCCTACTGTTACACATCAATACGGAGTAAAACATGTTTAACATGGACCGTTTGCAGTTTGTTAGGGGTTATTGTCCTTATGTGCAGTTCAGAATACCAACACCATTCAGTGCGTCGTGTAGTTTAGAAAATAATAGAACCCAGAAGCCATGCATATGACTGACATGCAAGAGCAGACCTTTACCTCACAATAATGATTTGTTTGCTAACCGATACTCACTGACTGTCCATAAGACTAGTAAAACCAAACGCTAGAACCAAACCTGGGTTGTGTTCATTAGGATTTCTTTGTTGTTCTATTGGACAATTCTAGGTAATCCCTCCTCCGATTTCCTCCTTTCGGTGCATAATGAACACAAGCCTGGCAAACAGAAGGTAAATATACTGCAATAGTAGCACTTCCCACTACAGTTACAGAAAGCACCATTAGAGTAAGAGTGAGACGGATTCAACAGGTGAACAACAACAGGACGTGATCCACTGTAGTGGTCCAACAGGCCCCTATGGAGGGATGGGGGACTCTGCCCCGTGTAAGACAGCAGGGGTAACCATCAGAAGCACAGTACATTGTGTATAGTCAACAAAGATTTACCACTTCACATTCATTCAAGAGGTCTGGGGTGTTACAATATCAGAGCCATCCATTTCAGCTTGCATTATGAGTTGTAGAGAAATCACGCTTTATCAATGAGAATCTTTTCAGATTGCCTGGATGTTTTTTTTAAACTCTTACTTATATCGTAATACATTTTCAAGACCAGCAATTGTTTCCTACATTAGTATTTTTTCTTACAGTATCTGAACGTTTTTCAGAGGTGCAGTGTTTGAGGTTTGAAAAGATCAAGCAAGAGGTTACTTCATTACATTGCATGTCAGGAGGCTGTGAGGACACCAACACTGCCCCCTACAGCACTTTCATAGTATTGCTTCATGAACATCAGTTCCAGCTGTATGGCTCAATATCAACTGTAAACTAATGAGAATAGTAGAAGGAAGCCAGTTAACTGACTGTCCACAGTCCAGGTTATGCAGGGCTAGGAGATCTGTAGTAGTGGAAGGGATGAGACTAGTTAAGCTTACTGTAAATGTCAGTGTATTTTAACTTGCTAAAAAATGTTATTCTGTAGTAACTTCGCCTCCAAATCACAGAAATAATAAAGTACTAGATTGTAATGCATCATAAGAGGTTGTTGTAAAGAGGTCTCGAGCAATTTGATGCACATTTAAGCATTTATCAACACTAGGCACATTTCAATCTTCAGTGTCAAGAGCACATCTAAACAAGGATTATTCAAGTGTCTACGCAAGACGAACAATGCAACAATGCAACAAAAATGGTTCCATGAAATAAGATCCATAAGCTATTCTTCAATATGCTCCAAATACCTCAACTGTCTGAATTACTTGCTGTCTGACAAGGAGGAGATATATTTATAGACCACAAGGTGACATAAGTGTCAAATCACCCAAGTGTGGAATTTCACACAATATCTATGAAATGCTATAATTTCTCACTTGTCTCATAAAAAAGGAAATGAATAGCAATGTGTGTGTAAATGCCTAATGTACTGTATGCACCTAACATATCACACTCTTCTTCCTTCATGAAAGAAAGTCCGGCCAAAAGGTTAAGACCATGCTAACATCTAGAAATATCCCCTTAGTTTGGAGATTCAATGTCAACACTGGTATCTAATCACATCAAATGTATAGCTCCATAGAGAAAAACATTCAAACTGTTATGATGCACATTTTTCAGCTTGTTCACCTGTTACAAATCCATTGCTTCTAGAGAATACTTTTTTCCGGTGTAGGTTAACTGGCAGGTAATGCAGAGTAATAGACCGCTACAAGTCAAGTCATAGTGGTAGAAGACAACTCCTGGTAGTTAAAGACCCCTGCAGGTGTAGTAGACAGTGGCTATCCATGTCCCATTCTGGGCTTGACCCCACTGTTTGAGTGGGCATATTAAAAGGCCAACTTAACCTTGTTGCACACTAGGAAAGTCAATTTGGGCCACCGCTCGTGTGTGTGGTAACATATTACATATAGACGCACAGGTACAAATGCACTCAATACACACACACACAGCGGCAGCATAGCAATGCAGCAGGGTATAGCTCAGTTCTCGTCCTCCCGTAGTTCACTGGGTAAGAACTTGTACTGTTGCTGTCTGATCTGAGCCAGCTTCTTCCTGGCCTCCTCCAGCTCTCTCTCCTTCCTCAGCATCTCCTCCTGGGCTGCTATGATCTGGACACAGGATACAACAGGCGCCAGTTACTACACAACACCTAGCTAATTAACACTAGGATAGAACAGGCGCCAGTTACTACACAACACCTAGCTAATTAACACTAGGATAGAACAGGCGCCAGTTACTACACAACCCCTAGCTAATTAACACTAGGATAGAACAGGCGCCAGTTACTACACAACACCTAGCTAATTAACGCTAGGATAGAACAGGCGCCAGTTACTACACAACACCCAGCAAATTAACACTAGGATAGAACAGGCGCCAGTTACTACACAACACCTAGCTAATTAACGCTAGGATAGAACAGGCGCCAGTTACTACACAACACCCAGCAAATTAACACTAGGATAGAACAGGCGCCAGTTACTACACAACACCTAGCTAATTAACACTAGGATAGAACAGGCGCCAGTTACTACACAACACCTAGCTAATTAACACTAGGATAGAACAGGCACCAGGTACTACACAACACCTGATTCAAACCAGCCTGTACAACATACTGTACAGTGCTGTCAGCTCCTGATAAATGCTTGGAGTTGTTCCACTTATAGAACTGAAAGGCTTGACAAGAGTAAATCAGGTTTGAACAGTCTACATGTCACTGTGGAGTCTGCCAGAGCGCTAAAGTCTCACCTGAGCGATTCCTCCCACAAACTTGGTCTTGACCACCACGTTGTCATCGTCTGCCTTGTGGAACGCAGCTTTCTGGGCCGCTCGGACCAGGTTGTCCGACGCCCTCTTTACTGCGTTACCAGCAGCCTTTGGGAGGACAGTCCATCAATATCATACCACATAACATGTTACAACTATTACACAATGCTAATCACAAGATGTGTGTTTGTGGGGTTACACTGAGCCCCGTCTCCCCCGGCACCCCTCCAGATCTGAAACAATTAGATAGACGTGTAGGATCTACAGGAGTGCCTAGGAGGCAGGGGGCAATTTGTTATTCAGCATCCTTGTACCTGCAGTCTCCTCATGGCCTCAGAGTCCTGGTCAGCTTTGACCTTACAGGCCACTAGGAGCTGGGCTGTGGAGGCTGCCACCTGCTTGGCTGATGAGATCAGCTTCTCCTCGCTGGCTTGGCCCTGGACCGAGGCATTAGCTGCCTCACACAGGTTACTGGTGGCTGCTGCTACCATCCGGGCCTGTAGGAGAGAACACAGAGAGAACGGTTCATATATATTTCAAAGATGCAATCCCTTAGAATTAATGATGTGTTCATTCCAGCTCTTCCAAAAAAAGGCTTGATCAATTTTATTTGGAGGCTTTATTTAGATTGTGTGTGTAGGTGTGTGTACGTACCGCTGAGATGAGACCCTGGGACCACTGACCATCATCCACTGCGTTAGCTGGAATAGAGCCCACCTTGCCCTGAGCCACCAGCTCTCTCTGGGCAGCTGAGGCAGACTTGACCAGGGCACTGGTGGCTGCAGCGATGGACTTAGCTGCTTCCAGGATCTGCTCCTCAAAGTCCAGTGTTTCATCTGCTTGCTGAAGGGGAGGGGAGACAGTCACAACTCAGACGTCTCACAGGACAGGACAAAGATAGGCAGCAATCATATTACATGGCAAATGTAATGGTTTTGATGTTGGAGTTTTAGAGTCTTTCAATTTCAAAATAGTTCACTGACAGATTTGTTTACAAATCCGTACTGTCTGCACTACAGAAACTTCTCAGTAACATCTGTTATTTGGGGCAAACTAAATGAAATAAGAACACAAAACACTTACAACTATTCTATGCCAAGGCATTCCAAGATTAGACCAGTCCCTCACACACACAGTCTGTAGACAGGGCGGGACACTGTAGAAATATGTTTGATATATAGTTGGATTAAATAACAACCTAATATATCAAACATATCAGACAGAGGCCTGCAGAGAAGGCTTCGAGGGTTTATACTCTGATCAGAGTAGTACTTCTACAGTATATAGGGACAGATGGGCTACAACTAGAACTACAGGACAGGAGGGGGGAAAGAGAGAGGGAGAAAGAAAGAGAGGGAGAGAGAAGGGAGGAACATAAGGGTTAGAAACAGACAGCAGGAAGGGGAGGGAGAAAGGGATTGAAAGAGGAAAAGAGTGAAGGAGGGAGAGAGAAGGAAGGGAGGAACAGAAGGGTTAGAAACAGACAGCAGGAAGGGGAGGGAGAAAGGGATTGAAAGAGGAAAAGAGTGAAGGAGGGAGAGAGAAGGAAGGGAGGAACAGAAGGGTTAGAAACAGACAGCAGGAAGGGGAGGGAGAAAGGGATTGAAAGAGGAAAAGAGTGAAGGAGGGAGAGAGAAGGAAGGGAGGAACAGAAGGGTTAGAAACAGACAGCAGGAAGGGGAGGGAGAAAGGGATTGAAAGAGGAAAAGAGTGAAGGAGGGAGAGAGAAGGAAGGGAGGAACAGAAGGGCTAGAAACAGACAGCAGGAAGGGGAGGGAGAAAGGGATTGAAAGAGGAAAAGAGTGAAGGAGGGAGAGAGAAGGAAGGGAGGAACAGAAGGGTTAGAAACAGACAGCAGGAAAGGGAGGGAGAAAGTGATTGAAAGAGGAAAAGAGTGAAGGAGGGAGAGAGAAGGAAGGGAGGAACAGAAGGGTTAGAAACAGACAGCAGGAAGGGGAGGGAGAAAGGGATTGAAAGAGGAAAAGAGTGAAGGAGGGAGAGAGAAGGGAGCGGTGAGCAGAAGGTCAGAATAGAGTACGGGGTTCCTCCTGAACGATGTACATGATATCAGCTACAGACAGACTGGTAGACTGGTAGACGTACCAAAGTACATACAGACGGGTGTACATACAGGCGTACAAACATGAATAAATCCAGAGACAGAGAGGTTGCCACTACTTTCACTGTATGTGAGGAGAGACAAGTATTAGACATTCAAATAGTGAATAGAGAATCACCCTATGGATCTAACACTGACTCACGGCGACTGAACACCACAGAACCTTCGTGTCAAAACTGATGAGACACTGTCTCTAAACAGACAGCCACATAATGACAAACACACCAACAAAGAGACAAGAACCAAGACAAAATTACTGACAGGATTGTCATTCTTGCTCCAACTTATGCATCCCATTTATGTTATTAGTGTAGAAATTGGGGGTTAAAAATACCCATGTGGCTTGTGAGGTGCGTTGTGGGTGGTGTAGTCTCCTACCTTGGACTTGGCTCTGGGTTTCAGCTGCTCCAGTTTCTTAGCCGCTGCTTCGATGGACGCTGCCGCCCCCAACAGCTCCGTCTCTGCTATCACTGTGGGGTCCTCTGGGTCCACCCACTCTGTGCCTGAAACACACAGTGAGTTACCACACACACAGCAGTGTATGAACAGAGCATGCCTCACAATATGAAGACCACAGAGACAGAACAAATGCCACATGACACGGCATGCACAGCAAATTAAGTGTGTTTAAGAATGAATCGCAATCATCTTATCAGTGACATTAAATACGCAAATGAAGAGCATCCACACTGCAATGGACATGGTGATGAGCATTTCACAATGTCTTTATGGTGAGAAGGAATCTAAAATGAAGAGCATGATGGATGAATGGGGATATTGTTAGACTAACGGGCCTGTAAAGAGGGACAAGTCAACGGTCGGCCCTGAATCACAACTGGTTACATTCTTAACTTACCTCCATCTGTGGCAAAGAAGGCAGGAACAGACTGTTAATAGAACACTCTGGATACATACAGTATATCTGCTAAATGATCATTACTGTCCTATATTATGAAGCAGGCGTACAGTAGTTCAGTGAAGTGTCTCCTCTCACCTTTCATGGCCTCAGCAGTCTGGATGAGTTCAGTAACAGCCCCAGCAACACGTTTAGAGTAGAACACCAGCTGCTGTTTCTGCTCTGCTGTAGGTCCCTGGAGGACCTGGAGATACACACAGAGTAGAGGTGGTTCAGGAAAACATCCCCATCATCACTATTACTCTATTCTCAAATCACAGACACACCCACCCAACCTACCACCAGCACATGCTCCAGTAGGTCAATGTAACCTGTGGTGCACTCTGTCCCGTAGAGCAGTGCTCTGCTCCGTACGTCCTTGTTCACCTCCTGGTGGTAAGCTGCTTGCTGAGGGACACAGACACAGAGTGTTAGGAGTCAGATGTTCCACTTTCCAGGTGGTCAATATTGATGAGATGAGGAGTAATATCAATATCTATTCTTCCTCTAACATCCACACGGTTTAGGGCCTAGGGATGATCACAACCTTGCATATAGTCAGCATGTTGAAAATGGCCGTGCTGGTCAGGGTTTAAGTATACAGGATAGGAGGGTAGGGGACAGAAGGTAGGGGGCATCTTCCCTAGTAAGGAGTATTGATCAGAACCTTGCATGTGGTCAGCATGTCGAAGATGGCCTTGCGACTCAGGTTAGCTGTGGAGATCACATCCTCCTGTCGTGCAGAGTTCCCAGCCGCCACTGCTTTGGCTGTTGCCGTGGTGATGCCCTTGGTCATGCGGATGAACTCTTCAGGCGTGGACGACTTCTCCGGGACGTCTTTAGACTGGAACACCTGAAGAAATACAACACTCAATATGTTCTTAAAAATCTCACTGATTTAATATATCAAACAGCTCTCCATATAATGGGCTATGTCCTATAATGACCAAACACACAACAGGCATACTAATGTGTCCCAATGTGGCAACACTGGTTGTTGAGTTTTAACTCTGGTTTATCTTATTGATGCCATGGTAATAGCCGTGTTTGATCAAGGCTCTAGTTGTAGTAGCTGCACTAGGAGGCTGTCCCGAGGGGGTACTGATAAAGCTTAGAGCTGGAACCACAAACTAATGGAGATCTGTGGTCCTCTGTCAGTTACTAAAGATAAGGATAGCAGGGAAAACACAGGGCCTGGGCCGTTCTAGAGTTCAGAGCTCATCTAGTGACGAGTCTATAAACCGCTATGGTTGATGATTCAATATGTCAATGCTTTTATAGTACGTAACTAAGACAGCATTTACAGCTTAGCTTGAGGACACGTTTAGGCCACAAAGCAGAAGTGAGAGAGCATGTCCATTGTCATCTATCCTAATCAAGTCATTGATGAAATAAATAACTTTATAGATGACTGCTTACCGTGAGTTCCTGTTTAATACATTCAATGGTGGCCTCCAGGGCTCTGGTCCCCCGCGTGGCCTCGTCCTCCACAGCCTTCACCGTCTTCAGCAGGGACGTCACGTTGGTCACCATCACCTGGTGGGTTACCAGAGGGGGGGCAATGGGGGAGACAGGTCCATGGATGTCAGTGGAAGAGACAGAACTGGGGGCATCAGAGAGACATCTTGCCTTTGGTGGGCGGAGAGATGAACCTTTTTTTCTGTTGACAGTTTGCGTGTGCTGTTGGTATTATGTACATAAACACCATATGGAACTGAAAGACAGGCAGCACAACAGCCATCAACATGAACCACCCTGCAGCTTGAGCTGAAGTTAATATAAGCCAAACTTGACCTGTTATCTACCGTCTGTCTGCCTCAGGGCTTGGAGAAGGTCCAAAAGCAGGTTAAAAGGAGTGCCCTGGATTACTATGACTGCGTCCCAAATGGCATCCTATTCCCTATATAGTGCACTACTTATAACCAGGGCCCCAAGTAGAGCACTATATAGGGAATATGATACCATTTGGGACGTAGTCATAGTAATCCAGGGCACCCATCAGCCTGTTAAACCGCATGCGCTAGGTAGGTAGTGGCTAACAGTGATTTTAGATCTGGCTTCCTTTCCACTTGGCTGGGTCATTGACTAGCGCTGGATGAGATTCGTGCATGGCGTTAGCATATAAGAGGTAGATGGGATGTTGATTAATGGCTAGGCCTAAAGGAGGGGGAAGAAATCTGCTGCTATGGCACACAACGACAGCATGCCTTCATCTGGTGTACTGGAAGTGCTCACCAGAACACCCTTTATGCACATATCAGACTGAGGAGGCATCTCGTTCACTTCTGCCATGTCTCTGGGGGACAACTGGGTGTAGATTACAAGATTTAATCTTACAATATTTTATTTCAGAGCACTAGACATAGTTCAAACATAATTGGTCGGTTGCCCGGACACAGATTAAGCCTAGTGCTGGACTAAAAAGCACTCTGTCAAGAAGATGTATAGTAACTGTATAATAATCTACAGCCAGGAGGGATGATGATAGAGACAGTGGCCTTAGAGTCCAATATGGGTCCTACTGGGTCTCCTACCTTGGCAGCACTCTTCAGCTGGTACATGGATGGGTCGTCTGCAGCCTTGCCCGCAGCACACTTAGTGGCTCCTATGAGCTCAGCCAGGGCCTTGGCCACGTCTTTCACTGCGTTGATCAGAACCACCTATACAGAACACACACATATCATCAGCTTATTAAGGACACAACCTGGGGTAGAGTCCATCCCAGGTTGGGTACATCAATAGGTCCCCCTAAATAGCTACAGTACTTCCTACTTTTAATAGCAGTCTCTTTGAAAGGAAAGTTGCAGTAGGCCTATGTTTAATTAATTAAAAACAGTCTAAAATGGCACAGTAATTTTGTCCACTAAGGACTGTTCTGGAAACAGAAGATGTCACCTAAAATGAATAATAGGTCACCTGTGTCTCTGGGTCGTCAGAGCCGACGCTGGCGGCACCCAGTTTGACCACGTCAGTGAGCTGTGTGATGGTCTTAGCTGAGGACCGGGCAGCTTGGGCTAGTTTGTCCTGACCGGACGCTGCTCCAGACACCAACATCTTAGTGTCCTCCACCAAAGCCTTCGCTGTCTTCAATATGTTCTCCCTGGGAGGGGGTGCGGGGAGAGGGAGGAGAGAGACGGACAGACGAAGAGAGACCGAAGGAGGTGGTAAAATCTCTAAACTTCTACAGGTGTTACCAAGGGCCATGGTTAAACATTACGTTTTTTATTTTATTGGTCTTATTAATACCATCCTGCTATGAGACGACCCTCCACCAAAACAAAGATATGTCAAAACTCTTTTAACCCATTCAAAATGATAGCTCTTAACACTAGAACCCTAAAGCAGTCATTTTGACAGTTCATTATCTTTTTGGTTTTTATTACTCTGCCATTAACTCTTGCCCACTCTCTCCTTGACTTTTCCTAAATAAGTCTAAAAACACCGCCGTTGTTAGAATCTTAATATCACAAACAGAACTGGTATAATAACCAGTTATAGGAGGGCATGTCATTTTTGAACGTTTTTTCCCCCTTGCCCCTCCTCCCAACAGTAGGGCCTGCTCTGCTCCTCCTCCCAACATGAGGGCCTGCTCTGCTCCTCCTCCCAACAGTAGGGCCTGCTCTGCTCCTCCTCCCAACAGTAGGGCCTGCTCTGCTCCTCCTCCCAACAGTAGGGCCTGCTCTGCCCCTCCTCCCAACAGTAGGGCCTGCTCTGCCCCTCCTCCCAACAGTAGGGCCTGCTCTGCTCCTCCTCCCAACAGTAGGGCCTGCTCTGCTCCTCCTCCCAACAGTAGGGCCTGCTCTGCCCCTCCTCACAACAGTAGGGCCTGCTCTGCCCCTCCTCACAACAGTAGGGCCTGCTCTGCCCCTCCTCCCAACAGTAGGGCCTGCTCTGCCCCTCCTCCCAACAGTAGGGCCTGCTCTGCCCCTCCTCCCAACAGTAGGGCCTGCTCTGCCCCTCCTCCAAACAGTAGGGCCTGCTCTGCCCCTCCTCCAAACAGTAGGGCCTGCTCTGCCCCTCCTCCAAACAGTAGGGCCTGCTCTGCCCCTCCTCCAAACAGTAGGGCCTGCTCTGCCCCTCCTCCCAACAGTAGGGCCTGCTCTGCTCCTCCTCCCAACAGTAGGGCCTGCTCTGCTCCTCCTCCCAACAGTAGGGCCTGCTCTGCTCCTCCTCCCAAGATGAGGGCCTGCTCTGCTCCTCCTCCCAAGATGAGGGCCTGCTCTGCTCCTCCTCCCAACAGTACGGCCTGCTCTGCTCCTCCTCCCAACAGTACGGCCTGCTCTGCTCCTCCTCCCAACAGTACGGCCTGCTCTGCCCCTCCTACCAACAGTACGGCCTGCTCTGCCCCTCCTCCCAACAGTAGGGCCTTCTCTGCTCCTCTTCCCAACATGAGGGCCTGCTCTGCCCCTCCTCCCAAGAGTACGGCCTGCTCTGCTCCTCCTCCCAACAGTACGGCCTGCTCTGCTCCTCCTCCCAACATGAGGGCCTGCTCTGCTCCTCCTCCCAACAGTAGGACCTGCTCTGCTCCTCCTCCCAACAGTAGGGCCTGCTCTGCTCCTCCTCCCAACATGAGGGCCTGCTCTGCTCCTCCTCCCAACAGTAGGGCCTGCTCTGCTCCTCCTCCCAACATGAGGGCCTGATCTGCTCCTCCTCCCAACAGTAGGACCTGCTCTGCTCCTCCTCCCAACAGTAGGGCCTGCTCTGCTCCTCCTCCCAACAGTAGGGCCTGCTCTGCTCCTCCTCCCAACAGTAGGGCCTGCTCTGCTCCTCCTCCCAACAGTAGGGCCTGCTCTGCTCCTCCTCCCAACAGTAGGGCCTGCTCTGCTCCTCCTCCCAACAGTAGGGCCTGCTCTGCTCCTCCTCCCAACAGTAGGGCCTGCTCTGCTCCTTCTTCCGACAGTTGAAAGTGGAGTCCCAAGTTGAAACTGAACCTAAACTACACCTAAACTAATTTCACACACACAACAGATGAAATAAATTAAGTAAAGTATGATGTGGAAAAGGGGTGAGTTGATGAGCGAGGGGAAGCGAAAGAAGTTTACTAATGTAATCACCAATTGTAAATGAAGAACAGGGAGGGCCATTCTATTGTATTGATCCATTCTAATCCTCATCATCTCAAAATGGTATGTTCCCTATATGAGCAAAACAAATCCAACCAGTCTTATGAGACTACTCCGGACAACTTGGAGGACGCTACACAGTGAGAGGTAATTGTTGAACGGCTTTCAATCTCTGGGAAAATATCCACATCTCGCAGCAGGCACACGTTTCAGAGAATGTGGTGATGAGGCTTGTGGAACCTTACAAGGGGAGAACTGTCACCATGGACAATTACTTCACTTCACTGTCATTGGCAAACAAGTTGCTTGCAAAGAAAACAAGTATGGCAGGCACTATGAACAAACAGATATGGGAGCACCCTGCCTCTGCGCAAAATAAGAAACCTGCACAGCTGTGGTACTCAACAACAGTGCTGAAGAATGACAAGACAACGGGACACAAGCAAGAGAAAACTGGATACTATTACGCACTACAACCAAACAAAGGTATGTCCAAGTGTGTCAAGCAAGTGAAAGTTTAAAAAATTATGTCAACTGTTAGGACAAGGGATACTAGCTAAATGAAACCCAACTGATGAAGTACGAGCTGACAATAATTGTTTATTTTTGACTACTGTCATATTTTCATATATTCATTGTAATGTCATTATTGCTGTTGTGCCAAGTTTCACTATTTATCAAGACCACTTGGTGCCTATAATGATGTTCAGGCTACTGATGTTGTCATCATTTGATCGTGCGTCTTTTGACCCTACCTCTAATGATGTTCAGGCTACTGATGTTGTCATCATTTGACCATGTGTCTTTTGACCCCACTTCTAATGATGTTCAGGCTACTGATGCTGTCATCATTTGACCATGTGTCTTTTGACCCCACTTCTAATGATGTTCAGGCTACTGATGTTGTCATCATTTGATCGTGCGTCTTTTGACCCTACTTCTTGGTGGTTGGGGTATTTTCTTTGGTCTTTCTAAAAATAAGCTGTTGTCATGCTCCTAAGCATATGCTTTCTGTTTCATAGATGTAACAAAGCACTAAACAAATAAAATGTATTCAAAACGAGAATTTTTGTGTTTGAGCATCACAGTAAAGGAAAATGCTGTGTAATTTGAAATAAAATACAAATCAGATCATCGTGTTACCCAAGGCCTTCATTAACACAACCAAATGATCATTTTTGCTATAACATGAAATATATTAATTACACTGTTAGAATGTTGCAGTCAAAATGACTGCTCATTAGCTTGAAGGGCAGTCCATAGATGCCAAGCGGTTCTAGTGTTTAAAAGACGACATTATTCAACCTTCAGAGATTTCCATATCAAAGGTTGATCTTTGTCAGAGCATCTGCAGAGGCAGG
Organism: Oncorhynchus clarkii lewisi; assembly: GCF_045791955.1. NCBI lineage: Eukaryota > Metazoa > Chordata > Actinopteri > Salmoniformes > Salmonidae > Oncorhynchus > Oncorhynchus clarkii. Next base: position 29,401,780 of record NC_092172.1, on the reverse strand, counting down.
GGTCAGGTAAGGTACAGTAGGTCTGAAGTGTTTAATAGAAGTGTTTGGTCTGAAGTACTGAGCGACTTCCTCTCCTCCCAGTCTGAATGATTTGTAGTGTGACTCCAGTCCAGACACTTCCTCCTGCCTGATCACTAGGCTATATGTCTTCCTGTCACTGAGTGCAGGGGTGGAGGTTGGCCTAAGGCACGTGTCAAACTCATTCCACAAAGGGCCAAGTGTCTGCGGGTTTTCCCTCCACCCTTGTACTTGATTGATTAATTAAGGTCACTGATGAGTAAGGAACTCCCCTCACCTGGTTGTCTAGATCTTAATTGAAAGGAAAAAACAAAAACCCGCAGACACTCAGACTCCGTGGAATGAGTTTGACACCCCTGGCCTAAGACCTGATTCCAGCTGTCTCTGTCACACACACACACAACCTTGTGGGGGGACACAATTCAGTCCCATTCAAACTCTTATTTCCCTAACCCCTAATCCTAAACCTAACCCGTACTCAATGTAAATAGTCTGGGTGGCCATTCGATTAGTTTAGTTGTTCAGCAGTCTTATGGCTTGGGGGTAGAAGCTGTTAAGGAGCCTTTTGGTCCAAGACTTGGCGAACCGGTACCGCTTGCAGTGCGGAAGCAGAGAGAACAGTTCATGACTTGGTTGCCTGGAGTCTGAAAATTCTTTGGGCCTTCTTCTGACACCGCCAAGTACAGTGGGGCAAAAAAGTATTTAGTCAGCCACCAATTGTGCAAGTTCTCCCACTTAAAAAGATGAGAGAGGCCTGTAATTTTCATCATAGGTACACTTCAACTATGACAGACAAAATGAGAAAAAAAATCCAGAAAATCACATTGTAGGATTTTTTATGAATTTATTTGCAAATTATGGTGGAAAATAAGTATTTGGTCACCTACAAACAAGCAAGATTTCTGGCTCTCACATACCTGTCTTGCTCTTCTTTAAGAGGCTCCTCTGTCCTCCACTCGTTACTTTTATTAATGGCACCTGTTTGAACTTGTTATCAGTATAAAAGACACCTGTCCACAACCTCAAACAGTCACACTCCAAACTCCACTATGGCCAAGACCAAAGAGCTGTCAAAGGACACCAGAAACAAAATTGTAGACCTGCACCAGGCTGGGAAGATTGAATCTGCAATAGGTAAGCAGTTTGGTTTGAAGAAATCAACTGTGGGAGCAATTATTAGGAAATGGAAGACATATAAGACCACTGATCTCCCTCGATCTGGGGCAAGATCTTACCCCGTGGGGTCAAAATGATCACAAGAACGGTGAGCAAAAATCCCAGAACCACACGAGGGGACCTAGTGAATGACCTGCAGAGAGCTGGGACCAAAGTAACAAAGCCTACCATCAGTAACTCAAATCCTGCAGTGCCAGACGGGTCTCCCTGCTTAAGCCAGTACATGTCCAGGCCCGTCTGAAGTTTGCTAGAGAGCATTTGGATGATCCAGAAGAAGATTGGGAGAATGTCATATGGTCAGATGAAACCAAAATATAACTTTTTGGTAAAAACTCAACTCGTCGTGTTTGGAGGACAAAGAATGCCGAGTTGTATCCAAAGAACACCATACCTACTGTGAAGCATGGGGGTGGAAACATCATGCTTTGGGGATGTTTTTCTGCAAAGGGACCAGGACAACTGATCCATGTAAAGGAAAGAATGAATGGGGCCATGTATCATGATATTTTGAGTGAAACGTGGCTGGGTCTTTCAGCATGACAATGATCCCAAACACACCGCCCGGGCAACGAAGGAGTGGCTTCGTAAGAAGCATTTCAAGGTCCTGGAGTGGCCTAGCCAGTCTCCAGATCTCAACCCCATAGAAAATCTTTGGAGGGAGTTGAAAGTCCGTGTTGCCCAGTAACAGCCCCAAAACATCACTGCTCTAGAGGAGATCTGCATGGAGGAATGGGCCAAAATACCAGCAACAGTGTGTGAAAACCTTGTGAAGACTTACAGAAAACGTTTGACCTCTGTCATTGCCAACAAAGGGTATATAACAAAGTATTGAGATCAACTTTTGTTATTGACCAAATACTTATTTTCCACCATAATTTGCAAATAAATTCATAAAAAATCCTACAATGTGATTTTCTGGATTTTTTTTCTCCAATTTTGTCTGTCATAGTTGAAGTGTGGTGAAAATTACAGGCCTCTCTCATCTTTTTAAGTGGGAGAACTTCAACAATTGGTGGCTGACTAAATACTTTTTGCCTCACTGTATATAGTTTCCGATGTCAGGAAGCTTGGCCATAGAGATTTATCTGGCCGTACGTACTACCTTCTGTAGCGCCTTCCGGTCAGATGCCGAGCAGTTGCCATACAGTGATGCAACCGGTGAGGATGCAGCTGTAGACATTTGAGGATCTGGGGACCCATGACAAATCTTTTCAGTTTCCTGAGGGGGAAAGGCTTTGTTTTGCCCTCTTCACAACTGTATTGGTGTGTTTGGACCATGATAGTTTGTTGGTGATCTGGACACCAAGGAAAATGAAAATCTCGACCCGCTCCACTATAGCCCCGTCGATGTTAATGCAGGCCTGTTCGGCCCTCCTTTTCCTATAGTCCACGGTCAGCTCCTTTGTCTTGCTCACATTGAGAGGTTGTTGTCCTGACATCACACTGCCAGGTCTCTAAACTCCTCCATATATGCTGACTCATTGTTGTCGGTAATCAGGCCTACCACTGTTGTGTCATCAGCAAACGTAATGATGGTGTTGGAGTCATGCTTGGCCATGCAGTCGTGGGTGAACAGGGAGTATAGGAGGACTCACCCCTGAGGGTCATCGTCAGAAAGTCCAGGATCCAGTTGCAGAGGGAGGTGTTTAGTCCCAGGGTCCTTAGCTTAGTGATGAGCTTTGTGGGCACTATGATGTTGAACGCTGAGCTGTAGTCAATGAACAGCATTCTCACATAGGTGTTCCTTTTGTCCAGGTGGGAAAGGGCAGTGTGGAGTGCGATTGAGATTGAGTCATCTGTGGATCTGTTGGGGGTGGTATGCGAATTGGAGTGGGTCTAGGGTTTCTGGCATGATGGTGTTGATGTGAGCTATGACCAGCCTTTCAAATCATTTAGGCATGTTACCTTCGCTATCTTGGGCACAGGGACTATGGTGGTCTGTTTGAAACATGTAGGTATTACAGACTCTGTCAGGGAGAGGTTGAAAATGTCAATGAAGACACTTGCCAGTTGGTCCGCACATGTTTTGAGTTCAAGTCCTGGTAATCATCATTTTAGTTCTGTATTGACCCGTTGCCTGTTTGATGGTTCGTCTTACCTGAACCCAAAAACCTAACCTTAACCCTAAAACTAACCCGAGCACTAACCCTAGCTCCTAACCCTAAATCTAACCCTAGCTCCTAACCCTAACCCTAGCTCCTAACCCTAAACCTAGCTCCTAACCCTAAACCTAGCTCCTAACCCTAACCCTAGCTCCTAACCCTAACCCCAGCTCCTAACCCCAGCTCCTAACCCCAGCTCCTAACCCCAGCTCCTAACCCCAGCTCCTAACCCCAGCTCCTAACCCCAGCTCCTAACCCCAGCTCCTAACCCTAGCTCCTAACCCTAGCTCCTAACCCTAGCTCCTAACCCTAGCTCCTAACCCTAAACCTAGCTCCTAACCCTAGCTCCTAACCCTAAACCTAACCCTAGCTCCTAACCCTAAACTTATCCCGAGCTCCTAATCCTTAATGTAATTCTAACCCTAACACTAATTATAACTCTAAACCCCCTAGAAATAGCACATGACCTTGTGGGGACTAACAAAATGTCCCCAGTTATTCAAAGTTTTGTTTCATTACTATTCTTGTAGTGACACACACCTGTGGTCAGCGAAGGACTCGTCATTCTCTGCGTTGAGTGTGCCAGCGGAGGCGAACATGATGGTGGTGTCCAGTTCAGCGATGATGCCAGAGACAGCACTGGCAGCTGTGATGCAGGCCTGAGTGCCCTTATTACCAGCCTGTAGGGCCGACAGCACCATCGACACCTGGACAGACACAGTCAAGCTGCTCAGTTTGATACATCCAGAGAGACACAAGCAGAGACAGCACACACTGAGGACTCCTGTAGGAGCCACAAACAAACAATCACAGATCACAGCCTCCATTGACACTGGGACTAGATCAGAGAAAGGGAGTTGGTGTGACTGTCGGTGTGGTTTCTTGTGTCCTTTTGTTTTCTTTCACTGCAGTGCTCTCAGATGTATTGATGTGTTGGTCTAATGTCTATCCATATCAGATGCAGACCATAGGGACTAGAGAACCCGTCCAGTCAAAATGACAGCTACATGGCACGCTTATTTCCTCTGCTACCTACTCAGCTGAGAGAATATCTGGCAAATCAGAGAGAGCGAGCGCCAGACAAAGCGAGCGCCAGACAAAGCGAGCGCCAGACAGAGCGAGCGACCGACAGAGCGAGCGACCGACAGAGCGAGAGCGACCGACAGAGAGAGCGCGACCGACAGAGAGAGCGCGACCGACAGAGAGAGCGCGACCGACAGAGAGAGCGCGACCGACAGAGAGAGCGCGACCGACAGAGAGAGCGCGACCGACAGAGAGAGCGCGACCGACAGAGAGAGCGCGACCGACAGAGAGAGAGAGAGCGACAGAGAGAGAGAGAGCGACAGAGAGAGCGACAGAGAGAGCGACAGAGAGAGAGCGACAGAGAGAGAGCGACAGAGAGAGCGACAGAGAGAGAGCGACAGAGAGAGAGCGACAGAGAGAGAGCGACAGAGAGAGCGACAGAGAGCGCGACAGAGAGAGCGCGACAGAGAGAGCGACAGAGAGCGAGCGACAGAGAGCGAGCGACAGAGAGCGAGCGACAGAGAGCGAGCGACAGAGAGCGAGCGACAGAGAGCGAGCGACAGAGAGCGAGCGACAGAGCGAGCAAGCGACAGAGAGAGAGAGCGAGCGACAGAGAGAGAGCGAGTGACAGCGAACGATCGACCGAGAGCGAGCCAGAGAGCGAGCGACCGACCGACAGAGAGCGACCGCGACGGAGCGACCGACCGACAGAGAGAGAGCGAGCGAGCGACAGAGAGAGAGAGAGCGAGCGACAGAGAGAGAGCGAGCGACAGAGAGAGAGAGCGAGCGACAGAGAGAGAGCGAGTGACAGCGAACGATCGACCGAGAGCGAGCCAGAGAGCGAGCGACCGACCGACAGAGAGCGACCGCGACGGAGCGACCGACAGAGAGCGAGCGAGCGACAGAGAGAGAGAGAGCGAGCGACAGAGAGAGAGAGCGAGCGAGCGACAGAGAGCGAGCGACAGAGAGAGCGAGCGACAGAGAGAGAGCGAGCGAGCGACAGAGAGAGAGCGAGCAAGCGACAGAGAGAGAGCGACCGACAGAGAGAGCGAGCGACCGACAGAGAGCGAGCGAGCGACCGATAGAGAGCGAGCGACCGACAGAGAGAGCGAGCGACCGACAGAGAGAGCGAGCGAGCGACCGACAGAGAGAGCGAGCGAGCGAGCGACAGAGAGCGAGCGAGCGACCGACAGAGAGCGAGCGAGCGACCGACAGAGAGCGAGCGAGCGACCGACAGAGAGCGAGCGACAGAGAGCGAGCGACCGATAGAGAGCGAGCGACCGATAGAGAGCGAGCGACCGATAGAGAGCGAGCGAGCGACAGACAGAGAGAGAGCGACAGACAGAGAGAGAGCGACAGACAGAGAGAGAGCGACAGACAGAGAGAGAGCGACAGACAGAGAGAGAGCGACAGACAGAGAGAGAGCGACAGACAGAGAGAGAGCGACAGACAGAGAGAGAGCGACAGACAGAGAGAGAGCGACAGACAGAGAGAGAGCGACAGACAGAGAGAGAGCGAGAGACAGTGAGAGAGCGAGAGACAGTGAGAGAGCGAGAGACAGTGAGAGAGCGAGAGACAGTGAGAGAGCGACAGACCGAGAGAGCGACAGACCGAGAGAGCGACAGACCGAGAGAGCGACAGACCGAGAGAGAGAGAGACAGAGAGAGAGAGAGACAGAGAGAGAGAGCGAGCGACCGACCGACAGAGAGCGAGCGAGCGACCGACAGAGAGCGAGCGACAGAGAGCGAGCGACCGATAGAGAGCGAGCGATAGAGAGCGAGCGACCGATAGAGAGCGAGCGACCGATAGAGAGCGAGCGACCGATAGAGAGCGAGCGACCGATAGAGAGCGAGCGAGCGACAGACAGAGAGAGAGCGACAGACAGAGAGAGAGCGACAGACAGAGAGAGAGCGACAGACAGAGAGAGAGCGACAGACAGAGAGAGAGCGACAGACAGAGAGAGCGACAGACAGAGAGAGAGCGACAGACAGAGAGAGAGCGACAGACAGAGAGAGAGCGACAGACAGAGAGAGAGCGACAGACAGAGAGAGAGCGAGAGACAGTGAGAGAGCGAGAGACAGTGAGAGAGCGAGAGACAGTGAGAGAGCGACAGACAGTGAGAGAGCGAGAGACAGTGAGAGAGCGACAGACCGAGAGAGCGACAGACCGAGAGAGAGAGAGACAGAGAGAGACAGAGACAGAGAGAGAGAGAGAGACAGAGAGAGAAAGAGAGCGACCGACAGTGAGAGCGAGCGACAGACAGTGAGAGCGAGCGACAGACAGTGAGAGCGAGCGAAAGACAGTGAGAGCGAGCGAAAGACAGTGAGAGCGAGCGACAGACAGTGAGAGCGAGCGACAGACAGTGAGAGCGAGCGAGCGACAGTGAGAGACAGTGAGAGCGAGCGAGCGACAGTGAGAGACAGTGAGAGCGAGCGAGCGACAGTGAGAGACAGTGAGAGCGAGCGAGCGACAGTGAGAGACAGTGAGAGCGAGCGAGCGACAGTGAGAGACAGTGAGAGCGAGCGACCGACAGTGAGAGCGAGCGACCGACAGTGAGAGCGAGCGACCGACAGTGAGAGCGAGCGACCGACAGTGAGAGAGCGACCGACAGTGAGAGAGCGACCGACAGTGAGAGAGCGACCGACAGTGAGAGAGCGACCGACAGTGAGAGAGCGACCGACAGTGAGAGAGCGACCGACAGTGAGAGAGCGAGCGACAGTGAGAGAGCGAGCGACAGACAGTGAGAGAGCGAGCGACAGACAGTGAGAGAGCGAGCGACAGACAGTGAGAGAGCGAGCGACAGACAGTGAGAGCGCGAGCGACAGACAGTGAGAGCGCGAGCGACAGACAGTGAGAGCGCGAGCGACAGACAGTGAGAGAGCGAGCGACAGACAGTGAGAGAGCGAGCGACAGACAGTGAGAGCGCGAGCGACAGACAGTGAGAGCGCGAGCGACAGACAGTGAGAGCGCGAGCGACAGACAGTGAGAGCGCGAGCGACAGACAGTGAGAGCGCGAGCGACAGACAGTGAGAGAGAATACCTGTCCATTTCCCTACATGGAAATTTAAAGCAGAGCCAATAAAATTCTACCACATTCACACAAAGACTTTAGCAATGTCCTTGGAAAAGCATTCCTTCCTAGGAGGATGATCTGTGATAACAGAAACACAGAATATTGGCGTATGTACCTTTACACTGCTCTTTGTTTGACATGTTTCACTGCATTCATTTAGTGCCAGTGGAATACTTATCATGTATCATTAAATCAAATCAAATTTTATTTGTCACATACACATGGTTAGCAGATGTTAATGCGAGTGTAGCGAAATGCTTGTGCTTCTAGTTCCGACAATGCAGTAATAACCAACAAGTAATCTAACTAACAATTCCAAAACTACTGTCTTGTACACAGTGTGAGGGGATAAAGAATATGTACATAAGGATATATGAATGAGTGATGGTACAGAGCAGCATAGGCAGATACAGTAGATGGTATCGAGTACAGTATATACATATGAGATGAGTATGTAAACAAAGTGGCATAGTTAAAGTGGCTAGTGATACATGTATTACATAAGGATACAGTCGATGATATAGAGTACAGTATATACGTATGCATATGAGATGAATAATGTAGGGTAAGTAACATTATATAAGGTAGCATTGTTTAAAGTGGCTAGTGATATATTTACATCATTTCCCATCAATTCCCATTATTAAAGTGGCTGGAGTTGAGTCAGTGTCAGTGTGTTGGCAGCAGCCACTCAATGTTAGTGGTGGCTGTTTAACAGTCTGATAGCCTTGAGATAGAAGCTGTTTTTCAGTCTCTCGGTCCCAGCTTTGATGCACCTGTACTGACCTCGCCTTCTGGATGATAGCGGGGTGAACAGGCAGTGGCTCGGGTGGTTGATGTCCTTGATGATCTTTATGGCCTTCCTGTGGCATCGGGTGGTGTAGGTGTCCTGGAGGGCAGGTAGTTTGCCCCCGGTGATGCGTTGTGCAGACCTCACTACACTCTGGAGAGCCTTACGGTTGAGGGCGGAGCAGTTGCCGTACCAGGCGGTGATACAGCCCGCCAGGATGCTCTCGATTGTGCATCTGTAGAAGTTTGTGAGTGCTTTTGGTGACAAGCCGAATTTCTTCAGCCTCCTGAGGTTGAAGAGGCGCTGCTGCGCCTTCTTCACAATGCTGTCTGTGTGAGTGGACCAATTCAGTTTGTCTGTGATGTGTATGCAGAGGAACTTAAAACTTGCTACCCTCTCCACTACTGTTCCATCGATGTGGATAGGGGGGTGTTCCCTCTGCTGTTTCCTGAAGTCCACAATCATCTCCTTAGTTTTGTTGACGTTGAGTGTGAGGTTATTTTCCTGACACCACACTCCGAGGGCCCTCACCTCCTCCCTGTAGGCCGTCTCGTCGTTGTTGGTAATCAAGCCTACCACTGTTGTGTCGTCCGCAAACTTGATGATTGAGTTGGAGGCGTGCGTGGCCACGCAGTCGTGGGTGAACAGGGAGTACAGGAGAGGGCTCAGAACGCACCCTTGTGGGGCCCCAGTGTTGAGGATCAGCGGGGAGGAGATGTTTTTGCCTACCCTCACCACCTGGGGGCGGCCCGTCAGGAAGTCCAGTACCCAGTTGCACAGGGCGGGGTCGAGACCCAGGGTCTTGAGCTTGATGACGAGCTTGGAGGGTACGATGGTGTTGAATGCCGAGCTGTAGTCAATGAACAGCATTCTCACATAGGTATTCCTCTTGTCCAGATGGGTTAGGGCAGTGTGCAGTGTGGTTGAGATTGCATCGTCTGTGGACCTATTTGGGCGGTAAGCAAATTGGAGTGGGTCTAGGGTGTCAGGTAGGGTGGAGGTGATATGGTCCTTGACTAGTCTCTCAAAGCACTTCATGATGACGGAAGTGAGTGCTACGGGGCGGTAGTCGTTTAGCTCAGTTACCTTAGCTTTCTTGGGAACAGGAACAATGGTGGCCCTCTTGAAGCATGTGGGAACAGCAGACTGGTATAGGGATTGATTGAATATGTCCGTAAACACACCGGCCAGCTGGTCTGCGCATGCTCTGAGGGCGCGGCTGGGGATGCCGTCTGGGCCTGCAGCCTTGCGAGGGTTAACACGTTTAAATGTCTTACTCACCTCGGCTGCAGTGAAGGAGAGACCGCAAGTTTTCGTTGCAGGCCGTGTCAGTGGCACTGTATTGTCCTCAAAGCGGGCAAAAAAGTTATTTAGTCTGCCTGGGAGCAGGACATCCTGGTCCGTGACTGGGCTGGATTTCTTCCTGTAGTCCGTGATTGACTGTAGACCCTGCCACATGCCTCTTGTGTCTGAGCCGTTGAATTGAGATTCTACTTTGTCTCTGTACTGACGCTTAGCTTGTTTTATAGCCTTGCGGAGGGAATAGCTGCACTGTTTGTATTCGGTCATGTTACCAGACACCTTGCCCTGATTAAAAGCAGTGGTTCGCGCTTTCAGTTTCACACGAATGCTGCCATCAATCCACGGTTTCTGGTTAGGGAATGTTTTAATCGTTGCTATGGGAACGACATCTTCAACGCACGTTCTAATGAACTCGCACACCGAATCAGCGTATTCGTCAATGTTGTTGTCTGACGCAATACGAAACATGTCCCAGTCCACGTGATGGAAGCAGTCTTGGAGTGTGGAGTCAGCTTGGTCGGACCAGCGTTGGACAGACCTCAGCGTGGGAGCCTCTTGTTTTAGTTTCTGTCTGTAGGCAGGGATCAACAGAATGGAGTCGTGGTCAGCTTTTCCGAAAGGGGGGCGGGGCAGGGCCTTATATGCGTCGCGGAAGTTAGAGTAACAATGATCCAAGGTCTTTCCACCCCTGGTTGCGCAATCGATATGCTGATAAAATTTGGGGAGTCTTGTTTTCAGATTAGCCTTGTTAAAATCCCCAGCTACAATGAATGCAGCCTCCGGATAAATGGTTTCCAGTTTGCAAAGAGTCAAATAAAGTTCATTCAGAGCCAACGATGTGTCTGCTTGGGGGGGGATATATACGGCTGTGATTATAATCGAAGAGAATTCTCTTGGTAGATAATGCGGTCTACATTTGATTGTGAGGAATTCTAAATCAGGTGAACAGAAGGATTTGAGTTCTTGTATGTTTCTTTCATCACACCATGTCACGTTAGTCATAAGGCATACGCCCCCGCCCCTCTTTTTACCAGAAAGATGTTTTTTCCTGTCTGCGCGATGCGTGGAGAAACCTGTTGGCTGCACCGCTTCGGATAGCGTCTCTCCAGTAAGCCACGTTTCCGTGAAGCAAAGAACGTTACAGTCTCTGATGTCCCTCTGGAATGCTACCCTTGCTCGGATTTCATCAACCTTGTTGTCAAGAGACTGGACATTGGCAAGAAGAATGCTAGGGAATGGTGCACGGTGTGCCCGTCTCCGGAGTCTGACCAGAAGACCGCCTCGTTTCCCTCTTTTTCGGAGTCGTTTTTTTGGGTCGCTGCATGGGATCCACTCCGTTGTCCTGTTTGTAAGGCAGAGCACAGGATCCGCGTCGCGAAAAGCGTATTCTTGGTCGTACTGATGGTGAGTTGACGCTGATCTTATATTCAGTAGTTCTTCTCGACTGTATGTGATGAAACCTAAGATGACCTGGGGTACTAATGTAAGAAATAACACGTAAAAAAACAAAAAACTGCATAGTTTCCTAGGAACGCGAAGCGAGGCGGCCATCTCTGTCGGCGCCGGAAGTAGACAGTAAACAGGATTGACTGGAGACCCTGGCTCCACTGCTCTGTGTTTGACATGTTTCACTGCATTAATTTAGTGCCAGTGGAATACTTATCATGTATCATTAAACAGGATTGACTGGAGACCCTGGCTCCACTGCTCTGTGTTTGACATGTTTCACTGTATTCATTTAGTGTCAGTGGAATACTTATCATGTATCATTAAACAGGATTGACTGGAGACCCTGGCTCCACTGCTCTGTGTTTGACATGTTTCACTGTATTAATTTAGTGCCAGTGGAATACTTATCATGTATCACTAAACAGGATTGACTGGAGACCCTGGCTCCACTGCTCTGTGTTTGACATGTTTCACTGTATTCATTTAGTGCCAGTGGAATACTTATCATGTATCATTAAACAGGATTCACTGGAGACCCTGGCTCCACTGCTCTGTGTTTGACATGTTTCACTGTATTCATTTAGTGCCAGTGGAATACTTATCATGTATCATTAAACAGGATTGACTGGAGACCCTGGCTCTACCGGAGGCCTTAAAGTCAACTGGAATGGTGTCACACAAGTTCCTAAAGTACTACTAGACGTTCCTTTAAAGTTGCAGTGGGGACCCTGTAGGCAGGCCAAGATATTATGTCGTAGTTTTCAGGTTACATTTCTATTTCAATTCAACAACCGAAAATGTAATTTATTTTCAAAGATGATTTTTCTTTTCATAACTCAAATTCCAATTGACTTATTGAATTGATGGGAGTTGAAAAGGAAGGTGTATGGTAAACCAGGTATGTGACCCCTTATTGGGATGGAAGACCTCTCCTACAGTACAGTACCTTCTCTGTGACGGTGCGGGCACACTCTATGAGCTCTCTCTTGGTGTAACTGTCTGAGGGGGTGATCTGCAGCGCTCCAGCCTTCTGCACCAGGAAGATACAGCCGTGACCCAGCTCCTGGACACCAGCCTTGATCTGGAAACCAATCTGGAGGGAGACAGAACCAGTATAGAAGACACCAATCAACCCAAGACATAACTTAATACTAACCTAATAAGGTGACAAAATAAAGATTTAATTAAACTCTCTGGTTGTACATTTGAATCCAGGTTATCTGGTACCAGGTTTGTTGAGTAGAAAGCAGATTAGAGTGACATAGTAGTCAAATTGGGACAATAGAGATGGATGGGATTGACTGTAGTGTTTGGATACCTCCTGGGGTTCTGCAGTGTGCGCGGCCAGACGTCCCTGCAGGGCCAGCTGGCTGTAGTCTGTGGTCACCCGAGAGGCCAGACCCCCCAGCTCCTCTGGACACGTCACAGACTTGGTCATCTAGAGGACAGAGAGACCAGTCAACATTAACACCAGACTTCCTGAACCCTTGAAAGGAATAGAGAAAACTATACAACACAGAGCCCGCTGGAGGACGTTTGTGGATGATTTGTGATCCACGGGAAGAAAAAGGGGTTGAGTCCTGAAACAAGACGTTTGATAATTCTTTCAACGAATGTTGGCTATGTTACCGCAAAGCACTTTGTGACAAATGTTGTCGTAAAGAGGGCTTTATAAATACAATTATATTGATTGATCGCTATAGAGATAAATTGTTAAACAAAAATAAATAGGTATTGAATCTAATTTACCATTTCCTGGGCGGTGACCGCAATGGCCTTGGAGTATTTCACCATGGTAGTCTGGTAGTCTACAAATGATCCTTCTGGTTCAGGAGAGGTCCCCTCGTCCAGCTGAGAGGAAAGAAACATAGAAACCCTTACTCAACCAAAAATAAACCCTCATTCAAACGTGAAAAAATAAATAACATTCTAACCGCCCCAAAAAACAAAAAACCAATCCTTAAACAACCCTTAAGCCAAACATACAACCCTTATTCAACCTGCATTATGAACTCTCTTGGCATACTGAACTGTTTTAACATACTTCCTTACTAACGTCTTCCTGGCAAAGTATCCACCTTCAGAATATGATCATGAATATGCACATTAGCTCATTCCAATCCATCATTAGCATATCCGTCTGTAAATATACTGTCACTTATTAGACACCCGTCGTTATGATGTCAGCCACTTTACCAAATCAACACAGAGTAAGACACAAATGGTTCCCACATGGATGCTTCTTGCACGCTGGCTGGAATGTGTACTGACGATAATAGTGATAGACTGGTATCCACTATGTTAAATCCTGTAATTCACCTCCACTACAAATGCAGGTTAAAGAACGCTGTTATCTCAGCAAATTATCTCAACAGATTATCCCCATTTATTCAAGTCAGACACATTCATACAGAGTAGGAATGTACATGAATGCCAGCAGCATACCACCCTGCATACCACTGCTGGCTTGCTTCTGAAGCTAAGCAGTGTTGGTCCTGGTCAGTCCCTGGATGGGAGACCAGATGCTGCTGGAAGTGGAGGGCCAGTAGGAGGCACTCTTTCCTCTGGTCTAAAAAAATATCCCAATGCCCCAGGGTTTGGGGACACTGCCCTGTGTAGGGTGCCGTCTTTCGGATGGGACGTTAAACGGGTGTCCTGACTCTGAGGTCATTAAAGATCTTATGGCACTTATCGTGAGAGTAGGGGTGTTAACCCCGGTGTCCTGGCTAAATTCCCAATCTGGCCATCAAACCATCACGGTCACCTAATAATCCCCAGTTTACAGTGTTGCTGTATCATCCACGCAGCCTGCCCCTGGAATCCACCATACCCCACTCATCCTGCCCCCCGTCACACCCACTAACCCTGCCCATGGAATCCACCATACCCCACTCATCCTGCCCCCCGTCACACGCACTCACCCTGCCCATGGCCTCAGCAATGGAGTCCACCATGGCGCCCACCATACCCCCTTCGCTGGCGGCCTCGTTCAGGGTCACCATGATGTCATCCACCGCCTCCCTCATCAGCTGAGCAGCCTCCGCTATGGCATCATGGGTATGGGATGCCTTCATACAGACAGAGATACATACACTTATGTTGGAGTCATTAAAACTCCTTTTTCAACCACTCCACAAATTTCTTGTTAACAAAATGTAGTTTTGCCAAGTCGGTTAGGACATTTACCTTGTGCATGACACAAGTCATTTTTCCAACAATTGTTTACAGATTCTTTCACTGTATCACAATTCCGGTGGGTCAGAAGTTTATATACACTGAGTTGACTGTGCCTTTAAACAGCATGGAAAATTCCAGAAAATTATGTAATTGCTTTAGAAGCTTCTGATGGGCTGATTGACATCATTTGAGTCAGTTGGAAGTGTACCTGTGGGTGTATTTCAAGGCCTACCTTCAAACTCAGTGCCTCTTCGCTTGACATCATGGGAAAATCAAAAGAAATCAGAAAATACATAAACATTTTTTTTTTTTACCTACACAAGTCTGATTCATCCTTGGGAGCAATTTCCAAACACCTGAAGGTACCACGTGCATCTGTACAAACAATAGTACGCAAGTATAAACACCATGGGACCACGCAGTCGTCATACCGCTCAGGAAGGAGACGCCTTCTGTCTCCTAGAGACGAACGTACTTTGGTGCGAAAAGTGCAAATCAATCCCAGAATAACAGCAAAGGATCTTGTGAAGATGCTGGAGGGAACAGGTACAAAAGTATCTATATCCACAGTAAAACACGTCCTATATCGACATAACCTGAAATTCCACTCAGCAAGGAAGAAGCCACTGCTCCAAAACCGCCATAAAAAAGCCAGACTACGGTTTGCAACTGCACATGGGGAAAAAGATCGTACTTTTTGGAGAAATGTCCTCTGGTCTGATGAAACAAAAACAGAACTGTTTGGCCATAATGACCATCACTATGTTTGGAGGAAAAAAGGGGAAGCTTGCAAGCCAAAGAAGACCATCCCAACCGTGAAGCACGAGGGTGGCAGAATCATGTTGTGGGGGTGCTGCAGGAGGGACTGGTGCACTTCACAAAATAGATGGCATCATGAGGGAGGAAAATTAGGTGGATATATTGAAGCAACATCTCAAGACATCAGTCAGGAAATTAAAGCTTGGTCGCAAATGGGTCTTCCAAGTGGACAATGATCCCAAGCATACTTCCAAAGTTGTGGCAAAATGGCTTAAGGACAACAAAGTAAAGGTATCGGAGTGGCCATCACAAAGCCCTGACCTCAATCACATAGAACATTTGTGGACAGAACTGAAAAAGAGTGTGCGAGCAAGGAGGCCTATAAACCTGACTCCTTTACACCCGATTTTTCAGGAAGAATGGGCCAAAATTCACCCAACTTATTGTGGGAAGCTTGTGGAAGGCTATCAGAACTGTTTGACCCAAGTTCAACAATTTAAAGGCAATGCTATCAAATACTCATTGAGTGTATGTAAACTTCTGACCCACTGAGAATGTGATGAAAGAAATAAAAGCTGAAATAAATTCTCTACTATTATTCTGACATTTCACATTCTTAAAATAAAGTGGTGATCCTAACTGACCTAAAACAGGGAAGTTTTACGAGGATTATATGTCAGGAATGATGAAAAACTGAGTTTAAATGTATTAGGTGTATGTAAACTTCTGACTTCAACTGTATCTGTTAGACTACGAGTCTTCACTTCCTAAGTTAAACTTAGAAAAGTGCATCTATTAGTTATTGTTCAAACAACATATGTATTAGTTATTAGCAACTGTATAGGTTATATTCATAATCCATAAAGATGAGGTGGAGTTTCCCCCTTTGTGTTATAAAGCACTTTGAGTGATTTATAAATCCAATCAAGTAAAGTTGCTGTAAAGTGCAAATGATGGTAGGCTTTAGATGGTAGGCTTTTTTTCAAAGACCCAAAGTCCTGTTAAACTGTGAGGGTTCACCCTGGGGTAGGGTTGGGCCATACATCCTATTTCAAGGTATGGATCCACATACCCGTATGGATTTTTACAATACGGTCTATGACGATATGCTGATACAGAGCTAAATACATGGAAAGTTGGAATGGAAGTTGGATTACTTCACTGTCAGTTTTGTTCTAGTTGAGTATAAAACAAATATAATGGAAAAAGCCCATTAAAAACACTACTCATAAAACAGGTTTAGAACTTGTATTATTCAGATACTTCAAAATACCGTCAAATACTGACATAAATTAGAAAAATATTGTGACATGATATTTTGTCCCTATCGCCCATATTTGTCCATACCTTGGGGTTTCCTCCTCCCTCCTTGGCTGCGTAGATCATCTGCAGGGCGGACTCTGCCAGGGTCTTAGTCTGGTCCAGGAAGGTCATCTGCTGCTGATGGTCCTGCAGCTTGGACGCCACGCCCACCGACGCCCTGATCAGAGGCTCAAAGTAGCCCGCCAGCTGGGTCACCTGGGATGGAAAGGTGTCAAGGGTCAGAGGTTAGTGTCAGACTGATTATTGTTGCGTTCCAGATCATCATAAAATTTAAAAAACCTGGAACGCAGCTATTGACTGCACCTAACAGGTGATATAGACCTAGTATTGGTAACAGTGATGATGCTGCAACTAGTTACCTTGTGTCCTAGTTGGGCAGCTTCCCCTCTGGCGGCTGTAGATATTGGGTTGATTAGGTATCCAATCTCTTGTACTGTGGACGTCAGCTGCTCTTGCAAGGCCTGATGGGATTGATCAGAGTAAAATCATTTCAACATTGGTCATTATGCAAGGCATGTTGTGGTTCTGTGGCAATTCTGACGCTCCCTGTCCAAACTGCTTTTAACTTTATTCAAATGGCAGTTGGTCTCAATTAGCAGTAGACCTGATCAAAGATCTGTAGCCCACTAACGGACAGAGAGATTGAGAGAGATGGGTAAAGGGAGAGAAGGATGGATAGAGAGAGAATGAGAGGGGGGGGGGGGTGCCTGTGGGTCAGCAGAGCATGTAGTGTCTCATTAACGATCATTACCTCCAGTGAGATGTCATCCCTGCTGGCCAGGTTCTGGCTGACTGCAGCTAGCGAGGCCTGCTCAATGTTCCGGATACATCTGTTGATGTTATCTATGGAGTAGTCACACTCCCTCTGGCCTGGAGCCTTGTCCCTGAGAGGCGGAGAGAGAGAAAGAGAGGGAAAGAGGATGAAATAAATATAAAGAGCATGTTTATCTATGTCAGCTAGCAGGCATCCAACAGGATCAGAGAGATCTGGAGAGATGGTGAATTCTAACAAACCATGAGTAAGCCGATCAACAGCCAAATCAGCCAATCAGAGATCAAGGATGAACATTATGGTCTTGTCCAATCTCTGAAGGTTATTATAACTGCTTATCACAACTTAATGAGTTATAACAGTTGTCCATGTCCAGGCCAGTAAGAGGTGCAGTGCTGTCACTGTGCTAACCTGATTGCCGTGATGAGACCTTTGATGGAGTCGGACACAGTCCGAGAGTGGCCAGCCAGGACCGACCAGGTGGGTGGGTCTTTGGGGTTAATAACCAGTGAACGTGCAGTCTTCAGCAGGTGGGTGGAGCTGTGCAGCATGGAGCGAGCTGATTGGAGGATGGGCTCCTGAGCGGCAGAGCCCTGCACATAAACAAACAAAAGAAAGATGAACATCTCCATGACAACCATGAAAAATAAACTGTTGAAAGTAAACGTTTTCTACACCCACAATGTCAATGCAGTTTGTCTCACAGAGTTGAAAATAAGGTTTCAACTTTCACACAAGTTGAACGGAGCACCATTTTTAGAAATGGCCAGAAGTGTGTAGTCGTACCTCATTGCTGATCTGAGCAGGGCTGCTGGCGAACTCTGGATTAGACGCAAACGCTGTGAGGTTCTCAACAGCCTCTATGAGTGGAGCTGTGGCCACCAGACACGTGTTCCTATTCTCCTGAGAGAAATCACCATCCAGAGCCTGGAGGGAAAGAAATGGAGAAACACAGGTCAATATACACGTGATGGGCCAGTAAAAAAACCTTATTGGAGTCTGCAGTCTTACCTTTATAGTTTTGACCAGGTTGGCTGTGCTGTTGGCCACCTCCTTGGCAGACTGGACAAAGTGTCTCTTGGCTGTGGGGTTGGCTGTCTTGGAGGAGGCCAGGCGACAGGCGTTGCAAAGAGCTGATGTGTGCTTTGCTACGATGGTGGCAGACGACAGCACCTGAAAACACCCACCATAACAGTCTCAGAAAGCCATACCCTAAATGGGAACATTGGAACGTGGTGTGAGGCAACACGGATGTCTAGACAGATGAACCATAACACGTCAGATGAAGGATAACAACAAACAAATCAGCAGCTCGGGATTTTTCTAAAGTAGATGACAAGAGATAAACATGACAGAGGGAACAGCTGATGGCTCATAAACATCTCATTTCAATAGACTCTTCAAATCAACCCAAAGTGACTAGTTAGTAAACAAATAAAACCAAACAAACCTGTGTTATTATGTCCCAACTGACCTGTGAGGGGCTGCTGTCCGGATCCACCAGGTTCTGACAGGCCATCTGGATCGCCTGATTGGCTCGTGCAAACTGGATGGCGTCGACCAACCCCTGATGCCCTGCCTGACTGTTGGGGTCAGACACGCCCACCAGGTAGGAGGCCTGAGGAGAGAAGACAGGAGGAGACACTTCAACATACTGTAGAACCAGACGTGGCTCTCATAGTAGCAGAAAACAGGTAGGCTACAATGTTAGCAGCTTAAATAGCAGCTTTTTACTGAACACAGCATCTGGTCGACACACAGATGGACAGAGCTTTACTCATGTGTGGTATATTGATGTAGTAAGGGGAAACCCAGAAATGGTCAGTGGTGGAAAAACAGAAGTCCACACTACTCTCTTTCTACACTAGCACAACACTCCCTAGCTCAAGCAGAGCACACACAGGGTGCTCACATATTCACACAGTATGACACACAGTATGTCTGGTAGGTCCAGTGTAGCATGTCCTAACCTGTCCTGCAGCCTCAGTGAGCCCACACAGGGCCTTGGAGGCCAGTCCCACACAGCCCCCAAACGCTGGCACATCCCCGGTTTTACAGTTCTGAGAAATGCCAGCCATGGACTCTCCCAGGACCTGAAAGAACAGGGGGAACAGAGGAAAAGAGCAGAAGGGAGGGAGCTGTAGCATTCCTCAGCCAGGCAGGTCACCGCTCTCTCTCTGCTCTCCCTCCCATCTCTCCATCTCTACTCGTTTCCATCTGTCTGGAGGTTGTGGTTATGCTTGCTCTTTCAGCAGCACTCAGGGTCATGGCCCTCCCTACCTTGGAGTTCTCCATGACGCTCTCGATGCAGTGGAAGTAGGAGAGGTTGCTGACTGGCTCGTTGGGGTTGGCTAACATTCCTTTCACCGCCTGAGGGGAGAGGGAAAACATCTCTTAACATCTACAAGGGAACTTGCTAATTTAACTAAAACCAAAGGAACCCATTATAGATACAACTTAAATGAGCAACATGAAAACATTCTCCTAGAGCACTCCCATAATCTCTACATTTAACATAACCCACTTTAATGATGCTACTATCCAATCTCTCATAACAAAGGCTGCTACAGATGACACTGCTTTTACTAACACCATTACTGCTCCAACTAACACTCCTGCTACCACCACTATGACTGCAGCTGTTATCAGTAAAGCTCATGTTATTGATGTAAGCTATTGATGTTGATGGTACCTCCAGCTCTCGTAGGGCATTGTCACACTCCTTCTGTCCCGGGGCCTGCTGTGTGGCCAATGTGATTAGCTGGTTAATGCTCTCTGTCACTGCTCTGAAACACAGGATGGGAGGGAGGGAGAGGAGTGAGAGAGGGGAGAGCCTGAGAGAGAGCCTGAGAGAGAGACAGAGAGAGAGAGCCCGAGAGAGAGAGCCCGAGAGAGAGAGCCCGAGAGAGAGAGCCCGAGAGAGAGCCCGAGAGAGAGCCCGAGAGAGAGAGCCCGAGAGAGAGAGCCCGAGAGAGAGAGCCCGAGAGAGAGAGCCCGAGAGAGAGAGCCCGAGAGAGAGAGCCCGAGAGAGAGAGCCCGAGAGAGAGAGAGAGAGCCTGAGTGAGAGAGAGAGAGCCTGAGTGAGAGAGAGAGAGCCTGAGTGAGAGAGAGAGAGCCTGAGAGAGAGAGAGAGAGGGGAGAGCCCGAGTGAGAGAGACCGAGAGAGAGAGACCGAGAGAGAGAGACAGAGAGAGAGAGACCGAGAGAGAGAGACCGAGAGAGAGAGACCGAGAGAGAGAGACCGAGAGAGAGAGCCTGAGAGAGACCGAGAGAGAGAGCCTGAGAGAGACCGAGAGAGAGAAACCGAGAGAGAGAGCCTGAGAGAGACCGAGAGAGAGAGAAACCGAGAGAGAGAGAAACCGAGAGAGAGAGAGCCTGAGAGAGACCGAGAGAGAGAGAAAGCCCGAGAGAGAACCGAGAGAGAGAGAAACCGAAAGAGAGGGCGAGAGAAGTTCAAAATGAGAGGCACTTAGACCAGCGTTCAGCTCCATTACACAAACACAAGGTCCCAGGCTCCATTGGTTCCAAATCTAATATTGTGCTCTGGGGGTCCCTCTGGTCTCTCCCCTCCTCCTCCCTCTCTCGCTTTTTTTTCAGCAGAATTCCAGCAGGCTTCAGTGAACCAGTCAGACATTTCAGTCACACACCTCCCTCTTAACCTTCCAATTACCAGACAGGAAATTAACAGCCTCCACAAGCCTGAAGGGAGACAGCACTTCATCTACTACCTAGGAGGACATTTCTGCTGTGAAGTGGAGCTACACTGGAGGTGTGAGATTGAGAAGTGCATGTGTGTCACATCAAAAGCCTTGTCCCTTCCTACGGCACAGTGAAACCTCCCATTGCTTTGGCCCTGGCATAAGTGTATTGTAACACATTGCAAAACTGGAATGAACTGTGGGTGGAAAATCTCCTGTTCTAAATCCAACAAGACGTAATAAATAACCAATCAACAGGTGTGGTATTGTGAGAGCCCACATAGAGGGCAGTGTATGGTAGGTACCTTGCAGCAGCAGCCAGAAGGTTCTTGGCGTTAGCTGCCCCAGGGTCTACAGACAAAGACTTGGCTGCCAGGAGCAGCTTGCTGGAAGCCATG
This sequence comes from Oncorhynchus clarkii lewisi, assembly GCF_045791955.1. Classification (NCBI taxonomy): domain Eukaryota; kingdom Metazoa; phylum Chordata; class Actinopteri; order Salmoniformes; family Salmonidae; genus Oncorhynchus; species Oncorhynchus clarkii. The sequence continues at coordinate 29,380,720 of NC_092172.1, read as the reverse complement.
GAGATGTTCTTCAGGTTACCTATCACCTGGATCTGCTCATCTTTCCTCTACAACATCCACAGCAGAATCACCAGTTATTACAAGTCATAAACACTAGTTGTAAATCAATCATATACAAAAGTCATACAGAAAGGGCATGAAATGTTGCTAGTCATTTAGAGAGTCTAAATTAACCCAAATCTGCCACGTAAGTGATCCCCTCAGAGCGATGTATAGTGCTAATCAACGCTGAATGTAACCTTTATTTAACTAGGTAAGCCAGTTAAGAACAAATTATTATTTACAATGACGGCCTACAATGGCCAAACCGAGATGACACTGGGCCAATTGTGCGCCGCCCTATGGGAATCCCAATCCCAGACGGTTGCGATGCAGCCTGGAATCGAACCAGGGTCTGTAGTGACGCTTCTAGCACTGAGATACAGTGCCTTAGACCGCTGCACCACTTGGGAGCCCTGTGCAACTGACTATCCCTGGTCCTCCTATCCAGCAGTCAGATGAATAGGAGAATGGTGCGTGGGCTGTTTTCTAGCTGCACCATGCTTAACATGTCTATTGTTCCCCTCAAACTCTGTTCTAAACATAGACTCTCTGGTTCCAACTCTGCTGCTGGCAGTTCCTGCAGTCACCTGGGTCTGATTTGGTAATCAGTGTCATGCCACTAAGATTTCCTCCTTCCTTATCAGCAAGGCAGCCCGGAAAAGACCTTCATCTGTCATCTTATTTAGACTAAATTTAACAGACCGCCGCTCTGAGGAAATTCAATGAAATACTCCGTATCTATAAGAAAAGTTCATCAACAAATAGATAGACTGATGGTTGGCCAAGCTATGACTTTTGAGGCCAATTGGTCTAGTTTCCATTATATCAGCTTTGATAAATTATTACGTCCAAAAGGTGATGAAGAGGCTTATGTAAATAAATTAGTCACACTAAAACGGTCAAATCCAGTATGGTCCCTCGTTTGTGTTCTTTAGGCACGAAACAAAACAACAAAACTGCGTGGAACGGGGAGGCACTATGTGAACTTGTCAATAAGAAAGGTTCATTGGCCTCCCGGGTGGCGCAGTGGTTAAGGGCTGTGCCATTAGAGTCCCTGGGTTCGCGCCCAGGCTCTGTCGCAGCCGGCCGCGACCGGGAGGTCCGTGGGGTGACGAACAATTGGCCTAGCGTCGTCCGGGTTAGGGAGGGCTTGGTCGGTAGGGATGTCCTTGTCTCATCGCGCACCAGCGACTCCTGTGGCGGGCCGGGCGCAGTGCGTGCTAACCAAGGTGGCCAGGTGCACGGTGTTTCCTCCGACACATTGGTGCGGCTGGCTTCCGGGTTGGATGCGCGCTGTGTTAAGAAGCAGTGCGGCTGGTTGGGTTGTGTATCGGAGGACGCATGACATTCAACCTTCGTCTCTCCCGAGCCCGTACGGGAGTTGTAGCGATGAGACAAGATAGTAGCTACTACAACAATTGGATACCACGAAATTGGAGAGAAAAAGGGGTAAAAAGAAAAAAGAAAAAAAAAGAAAGGTTCATTATGGTTTCCATTGCGATGGTGTGGTGTGGTGTTGTGCCCTAACGAACACGTTCCAGGTTCAGTACCACACTGTGACTGCACCTGAGTGTGCCCAGCCATCTCAATGCCGGCGTCCAAGAACTCATCAAAGTCTTCGCTGAACTTCCCAGATGCGTCTGCGAGCTGGGTGCTGGAGCCGCGGGAGGCATGGACCACGTCTCCTGCAGATTGGTTCAGATCTGCTGCGGTCTGGTTCAGCTCGCTCTGGGCCTCCTGGAATGACCTGGTGGATGGAGGGAGCTACAGAGAGAGAAAGATAAGACAGAGAAATACAGAGAGACAACAAAGACAGCCATAGCGAGTCAGTGATTGTTTGGTTTAAAAACATTTGATAAGTGTTTGACCTAGCGGCAGTTTTAAATCAATAAACGGGTGATTAACTCTGGGGTAATCAGTGGCTTTATGTGAATGGTTTTTCAATAAAGTAACCTTTACTTAAGGAAGTGTAGAACTTACCGTTTCTCCCAGCAGTTTCTTGCTGGCCTCTCCAATGCTCCTGAGGGCCATGTCCACATCCTTCTGGCCAGGCAGGCAGTTGACACAGTTATTCAGAGAGTGGGACACAGCCTTGGCCACCTGAAGCAGAGAGAACAGGTGTGTGTGAGCACAGGTGTGCATGTGTGTGTTTGTGAGCATGCCTGCGTGTGTGTCAAGTCTGATCATTCATGCGCGAACGGAGTTGTTTTCCACAGTAGTGATGTTGCTGAGCTGCAATCACAATCTTAAAATGCTAATGAGCCAAGAAGCATAGCGGAGTAATTGATGTTCCTAATTTGCACTTCTGTTTCCAACAGAACATATGCCAACCAATATGTCTGTGTCCCTGTGGGGCCTAGCAACAGAACGGGAGTCGTGCTGCTGAAAGGATTACTGAATGCACAACTAGGATTACCTGAAAAGATAAAAAGAGACAATTGAAGACTTATTTGGTAAGATTTGAAAGAGATCATCATCCAAATCATCATCCAAATAATCCAAGGACTTTCATTGGATTCCATTCAAAACCAAAGGGATCTTCAACACCATGTAAAATGGGTCCTATTTCTCTCTCATTTGCAAAGGAACAGAACAAACACCACAATACTATGTCCAGTCTGTCCCTTTATCTGCAGTAGCATCTATAGATGCATCATTTATTCATCTGGTGGGAAGGTTATATGGGAAGGACCAGGCATTAATAATTGATGTGTGCTTAAAGTTGTGAATCTCCTGCTACAGCAGGCGGAGGGTGAACACCTCACTGTGTTTGACAGGTGATCAGTGTTATGTTCAGCTGGGCTGATAAAATGTGAACTATTATTTGTCTACAAAAGTTATTTATTTTACAACCAGATACTGAAGTTGTGAGAAGTGATCTGTGGAAGCTCTACAATAAAAATAGTTGCCTCTCACTTGACCTTCCGTGTAACACAAGCCAAGACTTCCTGAATAAAAGTGGTGATATTAAAACTCTAGTAGCCCTTTGGTTGTCTAAGAGCACCAACCACAGCCAACTCCATTCAGACAGAGGACATTTATACTGAACAGATGGAAAGTATGGATGTTAGCAGAGCCATATACAGTTGAAGTCAGAAGTTAACATACACCATAGCCAAATACATTTAAAATCAGTTTTTCACAATTCCTGACATTTAATCCTAGTAATAATTCCCTGTTTTAGGTCAGTTAGGATCACCACTTTATTTTAAGAATGCGAAATGTCAGAATAATAGGAGAGAGAATTATTTATTTCAGCTTTCATTTCTTCCATCACATTCCCAGTGGGTCAGAAGTTAACACACTCAATTAGTATTTGGTAGCATTGCCTTTAAATTGTTTAACTTGGGTCAAACATTTTGGGTAGCCTTCCACAAGCTTCCCACAATAAGTTGGGTGAATTTTGGCCCATTCCTCCTGACAAAGCTGGTGTAACTGAGTCAGGTTTGTAGGCCTCTTTCTCACACACACTTTTTCAGTTCTGCCCACAAATTTTCTATGTGATTGAGGTCGGGGCTTTGTGATGGCCACTCCAATACCTTGACTTTGTTGTCCTTAAGCCATTTTGCCACAACTTTGGAAGTATGCTTGGGGTCATTGTCCACTTGGAAGACCCATTTGCGACCAAGCTTTAACCTGACTGATATCTTGAGATGTTGCTTCAATATATCCACCTTATTTTGTGAAGTGCACCAGTCCCTCCTGCAGCAAAGCACCCCCACAACATGATGCAGCCACTCCTGTGCTTCACGGTTGGGATGGTGTTCTTCAGCTTGCAAGCTTCCCCCTTTTTCCTCCAAACATAACGATGGTCATTATGGCCAAACAGTTTGTTCCATCAGACCAGAGGACATTTCTCCAAAAAGTACGATCTTTGTGGCTTCTTCCTTGCTGAGCGGTCTTTCAGGTTATGTTAATATAGGACTCGATTTACTGTAGGTAGATACTTTTGTACCCGTTTCCTCCAGCATCTTAACAATATTCTTTGCTGTTGTTCTGGGATTGATTTGCACTTCTTGCACCAAAGTACGTTCATCTCTAGGAGACAGAACGCTTCTCCTTCTTGAGCAGTATGATGGCTGCGTGGTCCCATGGTGTTTATACTTGTGTCCTATTGTTTGTACAGATGAACGTGATACCTTCAGGCGTTTGGAAATTGCTCCCAAGGATGAACTGGACTTGTCGAGGTCTACAATTGTTTTCTGAGGTCTTGGCTGATTTCTTTTGATTTTCCCATGATGTCAAGCAAAGAGACACCAAGTTTGGAGGTAGGCCTTGAAATACATCCACAGGTACACCTCCAATTGACTCAAATGATGTCAATTAGCCAATTAGAAGCTTCTAAAGCCATGAAATAATTTTCTGGAATTTTCCAAGCTGTTTAAAGGCACAGTCAACTTAGTGTACATAAACTTCTGACCCACTGGAATTGTGATACAGTGAAATATAAGTGAAAGAATCTGTCTGTAAACAATTGTTGGGAAAATTACTTGTATCATGCACAAAGTAGATGTCCTAAACGACTTCTCAAAACTATAGTTTGTGAACAAGAAATTGGTGGAGTGGTTGAAAAACTAGTTTTAAGGACTCCAACCTAAGTGTATGTAAACTTCTGACTTCAACTGTCCATACACATAGCAAAGCCTTTTATAGAGATATCCAGTTATGGCCAAAAGTTTTGAGAATGACACAAATATACATTTTTACAAAGTCTGCTGCCTCAGTTTGTATGATGGCAATTTGCATATACTCCAGAATATTATGAAGAGTGATCAGATGAATCGCAATTAATTGCAAAGTCCCTCTGAACTGAATCCCCCAAAAACATTTCCACAGCATTTCAGCTCTGCCACAAAAGGACCAGCTGACATCATGTCAGTGATTCTCTCATTAACACAGGTGTGAGTGTTGACGAGGACAAGGCTGGAGATCACTCTGTCATGCTGATTGAGTGCGAATAACAGACTGGAAGCTTCAAAAGGAGGGTGGTGCTTGGAATCATTGTTCTTCCTCTGTCAATCATGGTTACCTGCAAGGACACAAGTGCCGTCATCATTGCTTTGCACAAAAAGGGCTTCACAGGCAAGGATATTGCTGCCAGTAAGATTGCACCTAAATCAACCATTTATCGGATCATCAAGAACTTCAAGGAGAGCGGTTCAATTGCTGTGAAGGCGGCTTCAGGGCGCCCAAGAAAGTCCAGCAAGCGCCAGGACCGTCTCCTAAAGTTGATTCAGCTGTAGGATCGGGGCACCACCAGTATAGAGCTTGCTCAGGAATGGCAGCAGGCAAGATGTGACTGCATCTGCACGCACAGTGAGGCAAAATACTTTTGGAGGACGGCCTGGTGTCAAGAAGGGCAGCAAAGAAGCCACTTCTCTCCAGGAAAAACATCAGCGACAGACTGATATTCTGCAAAAGGTACAGGGATTGGACTACTGAGGACTGGGGTAAAGTCATTTTCTCTGATGAATCTCCTTTCCGATTGTTTGGGGTATCCGGAATAAAGCTTGTCCAGAGAAGACAAGGTGAGCGCTACCATCAGTCCTGTGTCATGCCAACAGTAAAACATCAAGAGACATGTGTGGAGTTGCTTCTCAGCCAAGGGAGTGGGCTCACTCACAATTTTGCTTAAGAACACAGCCATGAATAAAGAATGGCACCAACACGTCCTCTGAGAGCAACTTCTCCCACCCATCCAGGAACAGTTTGGTGACAAACAATGCCTTTCCAAGCATGATGGAGCACCTTGCCATGAGGCAAAAGTGATAACTAAGTGGCTCAGGGAACAAAACATCAATTTTGGGTCCATGGCCAGGAAACTCCCCAGACCTTAATCCCATTGAGAACTTGTGGTCAATCCTCAAGAGGCGGGTGGACAAACAAAACCCCACAAATTCTGACAAACTCCAAGCATTGATTATGCAAGAATGGGCTGCCATCAGTCAGGATGTGGCCCAGAAGTGAATTGACAACATGCCAGGGCAGATTGCAGAGGTCTTGAAAAAGAAGGGTCAACACTGCAAATATTGACTCTTTGCATCAACTTCATGTAATATGTCAATAAAAACCTTTGACACTTATGACATGCTTGTAATTATACTTCAGTATTCCATAGTAACATCTGACAAAAATATCTAAAGACACTGAAGCAGCAAACGTTGTGGAAATTAATATTTGTGTCATTCTCAAATATGTTGGCCACGACTGTACAGTAGCTTCATCCCTATATGGCTCTGCACGTTATTGTACTGAAGTCCCCCACTCACCTGGGCTAGCCTCTGCTGGCTCTCTGAGTCACCGGGAGAGACCAGGGCCTGCTTGGCCTCATGGATCAGCATGGCCGAGCCTTCCATAACATCACAGGCTGAATCCAACATGGACGCCGCTGCCTGAGGGTTGGTGGTAGAGGCTGCCACGCCCCGAGCTGCCTGGGCTAGAGTCTTCAGGGCCAGGGCTGTCTCTCTGGCTGCTAACCCTGGAGGTAAATATACAAATGGTGAGTAGGGGTTGGAATGCTACAAATAAAGAAGAGTTAAGGAAGTAGCTCCCTACTGCCGCACGGCAAGCTCTCTCTCCACTGCCGCACGGCAAGCTCTCTCTCCACTGCCGCACGGCAAGCTCTCTCTCCACTGCCGCACGGCAAGCTCTCTCTCCACTGCCGCACGGCAAGCTCTCTCTCCACTGCCGCACGGCAAGCTCTCTCTCCACTGCCGCACGGCAAGCTCTCTCTCCACTGCCGCACGGCAAGCTCTCACTCCACTGCCGCACGGCAAGCTCTCTCTCTACTGCCACACGGCAAGCAGTACCGATGCACCAAGTCTGGAACCAACAGGACCCCCAAACATCCACATACATTCAGAAGATTGAATTAAGCCTTAATAAATGCATTTTATGACCTCCGATATCCATAGCCCTCTCATGTTGACAGTGTGCTATACCAGGTAGCAAGAGCCTCTGGTTTAGTTTCATAAGGTCTAAACTATGACTACCTCAACAAGGGAATGCAACATTTCAGCTTCAACACAACACATTGGGGAGGAATCTAGTAAATTGAATCAGCTTGCATTACCCCATTAATCTAGACAAGATTACTGAAGGAATGTCACATCTATTGAAGTAGGGGAAGGATTTCTTCTGTTTTAGTCTTTGTGCTACTTTCCAGAGAGTAAAGGTTGAATCTAATCTACTATTGATCTTGAAGCATCAAATATGTTGAAGCTTTCAGTAGTAACAGTAAAATCTGTAGTCAAAAGTGAAATACACTATTATAGTCACATCCTGGTGGTGCTATGGAGTTTGCCATTTAGCAGTATTTCTCTAATTAGAATGGGAGCCCCAGGGCAGTAGAACAGTACCTGTGTAGTGTTCATTGCCCTGTGCAGCACAGGTGAGCAGCTGAGCCATGGAGGATCCCACAGACTTGGAGGTGCTGCCCAGGTCCTGAGCACACTTCTCCATCTGCAGAGAGAACAGCACACAGTACATCAGACACCCAGACAAACAGACTCAGCAATGGATGAAAGAGTAATCACTAGAAGTAATGAGAGTCGTTTATTAGTTTAATGAATCAGATTTCCCTGACCGATTCTCCAGGTAGTGGTTTCAGCTGCATGTCTATGGCAGCCATCTTGGCATCTTGGAGCTCTGTCTTCAGAGTCTGGACGGCTGTGAGAGCTGAGTGGATCTCCATGGGGCCGCAGGCTTCGTGGGCCTAAAGAGCACAAGGAGAGAGCAGACCATTGAATTAGTCATTCTAGACTGACAGTTTTTATCCCATCTGAGCTGGTATTTATTGCCCTAGTCTATCAGAAGCTGGCTAGTCCTAACAGGGGATAGGTACCCTCACAAAGTGACAGTGGTGAGCGACAGGTATGACTTAAGTGTGTGTGTGTGTGTGTGTATGTGTGTGTGTGTGTGTGTGTGTGTGTGTGTGTGTGTGTGTGTGTGTGTGTGTGTGTGTGTGTGTGTGTGTGTGTGTGTGTGTGTATGTATGTATGTATGTATGTATGTATGTATGTATATATATATATATATGTGTGTGTGTGTGTATATATATGTACCTTCTGTGCTACGGTTCTGAGCTCTGCCAGGCTGGTGGCCAGGTTTTTGGCACACTGACCCAGCTGCATAGCAGCGGCCTGGTCCATCACCGTGGGAACAGACGACTTCGCTGATGTCACCATCTTACTGCCAGGCTGTCATGACAGAAACAGGAATGTCAAATTCATCCCAAGAAGATGTTTTGGACCAGAGAATATATGTCTTTCTTTGAATCTATTATGACTACAAAACCCAGTCTTACCCAAGTATTAGACATCATCATCAATAATATATCTTTATAAGCTTTCAAGCTTTCAAGCACACACACACACATATATATATATCAGCACTGTACAATATATTGAGATCCCTTCATTCAATATGTGGAGAGATTAGGAGCCAGACTGGCACTGGTGGAGTACCTGTAGGAAGTTCTGACTGGTGATGATGAGGGCTAGCTGGGTAGTGAGGTCTTCAGGCTGGGCCTGGCTGCCCCTTACCCCCTGGACCAGCTGGGGAATGTGGTCTGCCATGGCCTAGTGAGCCGCACACATACATAAACAGTCAACACACATACAGTATTCAACCACAGTTTCTATATAGATGTAGCACCTATATAGCTGTATATAGCTGTAGCACCTACTGTATAACTACAGTAGGCATATAAATTGTTCAATGCAAGCAACTGGCAATGTCCCCTGGCATTAAGAGACTTATCCCCAGTACCTTGCAGCTCTGCACCAATTGCTGGTGAGCGGCGGTGTTCTTGTTGGAGGCTGCTGCATTCTGGGAGGCAGCGATGGTCTGGGTGGCTGCAGCTGCAGCTTGCTTGGCGGCATTCTGTTGGAATGTCACACACGTCAGGCATGTTTAGAATCACTGCCTCGACGAATCAAAACACACACAAGATGCCTCTCAAATGGCACCCCATTCCCTTTATAGTGCACTTATTTTTACCAGGAGGCCCATGGTCAAAAGAACCGTACTAAAGGGAATAGAGTGCCATTTGGGAGGCAGACAGTCTCCACTTAGAGCCAGGGTTCCTCAGGTCAGAGATCAAATATTTGTGGTGCCATCTTTAATGTCGGGCAGTAGGGTTCAAACAATCTCCTGATTTGGTATTTTATTAGGATCCCCATTAGCTGTTGTGAGAGCCTCTGACCCACTCAAAACATAAACAATACAGAACATTAACAGACAAGAACAGCTCAAGGACATATCAAGACATACACGCACAAACTATCTAGGTCAAATAGAGAAGGTGTTGCTTTATTGGTTTTTTGAAACCAGGTTTGCTGTTCATTTGAGCAGTATGAGTTGGAACGCAGTTCCATAGAATAATGGCTCTATATAATACGCTTTCTTGAATCGGATCTGGATTTGGGGACTGAAAGACCCATGGTGGCATGCCTGGTGGGGTAAGTGTGTGTGTCAGAGCTCTGTGTAAGTTGACGATGCAAACCATCTGGGATTTTCAACACATGTTTCTTATAAAAAGAAGTGATGCAGTCAGTCTCTCCTCAACTCTTAGCCAAGAGAGTCTGACATGGATAGTACTTATATCCTCCTTCTGATTACAATAAAAAGCAAGGTGTGCCTCTGTTCTGGGCCAGCGGCAGCTTATCTAGGTCTTTTCTTTTAGCACTGGACCACACAATAATCAAGGTAAGACAAAACTAAAGCCTGCAGAACTTTTGTGGAGTGTGGTGTCCAAAAAAGCAGAGCATCTCTTTATTACGGACAGACCTCTCCCCTTCTCTTTATTACGGACAGACCTCTCCCCATCTCTTTATTACGGACAGACCTCTCCCCATCTCTTTATTACGGACAGACCTCTCCCCATCTATTTATTACGGACAGACCTCTCCCCATCTCTTTATTACGGACAGACCTCTCCCCATCTCTTTATTACGGACAGACCTCTCCCCATCTCTTTATTACGGACAGACCTCTCCCCATCTCTTTATTACGGACAGACCTCTCCCCATCTCTTTATTACGGACAGACCTCTCCCCTTCTCTTTATTACGGACAGACCTCTCCCCATCTCTTTATTACGGACAGACCTCTCCCCATCTCTTTATTACGGACAGACCTCTCCCCATCTCTTTATTACGGACAGACCTCTCCCCATCTCTTTATTACGGACAGACCTCTCCCCTTCTCTTTATTACGGACAGACCTCTCCCCTTCTCTTTATTACGGACAGACCTCTCCCCATCTCTTTATTACGGACAGACCTCTCCCCTTCTCTTTATTACGGACAGACCTCTCCCCTTCTCTTTATTACGGACAGACCTCTCTTTATTATTACGGACAGACCTCTCTTTATTATTACGGACAGACCTCTCTTTATTATTACGGACAAACCTCTCTTTATTATTACGGACAGACCTCTCTTTATTACGGACAGACCTCTCTTTATTACGGACAGACCTCTCTTTATTACGGACAGACCTCTCTTTATTACGGACAGACCTCTCTTTATTACGGACAGACCTCTCCCCATTTCTTTATTACGGACAGACCTCTCCCCATCTCTTTATTACGGACAGACCTCTCCCCATCTCTTTATTACGGACAGACCTCTCCCCATCTCTTTATTACAGACAGACCTCTCCTCATCTCTTTATTACAGACAGACCTCTCTTTATTACGGACAGACCTCTCCCCATCTCTTTATTACGGACAGACCTCTCCCCATCTCTTTATTACGGACAGACCTCTCCCCTTCTCTTTATTACGGACAGACCTCTCCCCTTCTCTTTATTACGGACAGACCTCTCCCCATCTCTTTATTACGGACAGACCTCTCCCCTTCTCTTTATTACGGACAGACCTCTCCCCTTCTCTTTATTACGGACAGACCTCTCCCCTTCTCTTTATTACGGACAGACCTCTCCCCATCTCTTTATTACGGACAGACCTCTCCCCATCTCTTTATTACGGACAGACCTCTCCCCATCTCTTTATTACGGACAGACCTCTCCCCTTCTCTTTATTACGGACAGACCTCTCCCCTTCTCTTTATTACGGACAGACCTCTCCCCTTCTCTTTATTACGGACAGACCTCTCTTTATTATTACGGACAGACCTCTCTTTATTATTACGGACAGACCTCTCTTTATTATTACGGACAGACCTCTCTTTATTATTACGGACAGACCTCTCTTTATTATTACGGACAGACCTCTCTTTATTATTACGGACAAACCTCTCTTTATTATTACGGACAAACCTCTCTTTATTATTACGGACAGACCTCTCTTTGTTACGGACAGACCTCTCCCCATTTCTTTATTACGGACAGACCTCTCCCCATCTCTTTATTACGGACAGACCTCTCCCCATCTCTTTATTACGGACAGACCTCTCCCCATCTCTTTATTACGGACAGACCTCTCCCCTTCTCTTTATTTACAGACAGACCTCTCCCCATCTCTTTATTACAGACAGACCTCTCCTCGTCTCTTTATTACGGACAGACCTCTCTTTATTACGGACAGACCTCTCCCCATCTCTTTATTACAGACAGACCTCTCCCCTTCTCTTTATTACGGACAGACCTCTCCCCATCTCTTTATTACAGACAGACCTCTCCTCATCTCTTTATTACGGACAGACCTCTCTTTATTACGGACAGACCTCTCCCCATCTCTTTATTACAGACAGACCTCTCCCCTTCTCTTTATTACGGACAGACCTCTCTTTATTACGGACAAACCTCTCCCCTTCTCTTTATTACGGACAGACCTCTCTTTATTATTACGGACAGACCTCTCTTTATTATTACGGACAGACCTCTCTTTATTATTACGGACAGACCTCTCTTTATTATTACGGACAGACCTCTCTTTATTATTACGGACAGACCTCTCTTTATTATTACGGACAGACCTCTCTTTATTATTACGGACAGACCTCTCTTTATTATTACGGACAGACCTCTCTTTATTACGGACAGACCTCTATTACGGACAGACCTCTCTTTATTATTACGGACAGACCTCTCTTTATTATTACGGACAAACCTCTCTTTATTATTACGGACAGACCTCTCTTTATTACGGACAGACCTCTCTTTATTACGGACAGACCTCTCTTTATTACGGACAGACCTCTCCCCATTTCTTTATTACGGACAGACCTCTCCCCATCTCTTTATTACGGACAGACCTCTCCCCTTCTCTTTATTACGGACAGACCTCTCTTTATTACGGACAAACCTCTCCCCTTCTCTTTATTACGGACAGACCTCTCTTTATTATTACGGACAGACCTCTCTTTATTATTACGGACAGACCTCTCTTTATTATTACGGACAGACCTCTCTTTATTATTACGGACAGACCTCTCTTTATTATTACGGACAGACCTCTCTTTATTATTACGGACAGACCTCTCTTTATTACGGACAGACCTCTCTTTATTATTACGGACAGACCTCTCTTTATTATTACGGACAGACCTCTATTATTACGGACAAACCTCTCTTTATTATTACGGACAGACCTCTCTTTATTATTACGGACAGACCTCTCTTTATTACGGACAGACCTCTCTTTATTACGGACAGACCTCTCTTTATTACGGACAGACCTCTCTTTATTACGGACAGACCTCTCCCCATCTCTTTATTACGGACAGACCTCTCCCCATCTCTTTATTACGGACAGACCTCTCCCCATCTCTTTCTTACAGACAGACCTCTCCCCTTCTCTTTATTTACAGACAGACCTCTCCCCATCTCTTTATTACAGACAGACCTCTCCTCATCTCTTTATTACGGACAGACCTATCTTTATTACGGACAGACCTCTCCCCATCTCTTTATTACAGACAGACCTCTCCCCATCTCTTTATTACGGACAGACCTCTCCCCATCTCTTTATTACGGACAGACCTCTCCCCATCTCTTTATTACGGACAGACCTCTCCCCTTCTCTTTATTACGGACAGACCTCTCCCCTTCTCTTTATTACGGACAGACCTCTCCCCATCTCTTTATTACGGACAGACCTCTCTTTATTACGGACAGACCTCTCTTTATTACGGACAGACCTCTCTTTATTACGGACAGACCTCTCTTTATTACGGACAGACCTCTCTTTATTACGGACAGACCTCTCTTTATTACGGACAGACCTCTCTTTATTACGGACAGACCTCTCCTCATCTCTTTATTACGGACAGACCTCTCCCCATCTCTTTATTACGGACAGACCTCTCCCCATCTCTTTATTACGGACAGACCTCTCTTTATTACGGACAGACCTCTCTTTATTACGGACAGACCTCTCTTTATTACGGACAGACCTCTCTTTATTACGGACAGACCTCTCCCCATCTCTTTATTACGGACAGACCTCTCCCCATCTCTTTATTACGGACAGACCTCTCCCCTTCTCTTTATTACGGACAGACCTCTCTTTATTACGGACAGACCTCTCTTTATTACGGACAGACCTCTCCCCATCTCTTTATTACGGACAGACCTCTCCCCTTCTCTTTATTACGGACAGACCTCTCTTTATTACGGACAGACCTCTCTTTATTACGGACAGACCTCTCTTTATTACGGACAGACCTCTCTTTATTACGGACAGACCTCTCTTTATTACGGACAGACCTCTCTTTATTACGGACAGACCTCTCTTTATTACGGACAGACCTCTCTTTATTACGGACAGACCTCTCTTTATTACGGACAGACCTCTCTTTATTACGGACAGACCTCTCTTTATTACGGACAGACCTCTCTTTATTACGGACAGACCTCTCTTTATTACGGACAGACCTCTCCCCATCTCTTTATTACGGACAGACCTCTCTTTATTACGGACAGACCTCTCTTTATTACGGACAGACCTCTCCCCTTCTCTTTATTACGGACAGACCTCTCTTTATTACGGACAGACCTCTCTTTATTACGGACAAACCTCTCTTTATTATTACGGACAGACCTCTCTTTATTACGGACAGACCTCTCTTTATTACGGACAGACCTCTCTTTATTACGGACAGACCTCTCTTTATTACGGACAGACCTCTCTTTATTACGGACAGACCTCTCTTTATTACGGACAGACCTCTCTTTATTACGGACAGACCTCTCTTTATTACGGACAGACCTCTCTTTATTACGGACAGACCTCTCTTTATTACGGACAGACCTCTCTTTATTACGGACAGACCTCTCTTTATTACGGACAGACCTCTCCCCATTTCTTTATTACTATCAAAGGCTGCACTGAAATCTAACAGTACCACTCCCACAATCTTCTTATAAAACAATCATCAGTCATTTGTGTCAGTGCAGTACATGTTGAATGCCCTTCTCTATAAGCATTCTGAAAGTCTGTTGTTAATTTGTTTATAGAGAAATAGCACTGTATTTGGTCAAACCATTTTTTCCAACAGTTTGCTAAGAGCTGGCAGCAAGTTGATAGGTCTGCTGTTAGAACCAGTAAAGGCCGCTTTATGTGATCGATACATGGACAATCTTGTTTAGGGCTGTGGCGGTCACAAAATTTTGTCAGCCGGTGACTGTCAAGCAAATAACTGCCGGTCTCACGGTAACTGACCATTAATTAACAAACACATCTCCTGGCTTCCACACATAGCCTACAAGCCATTTTAAAAAGTCTAATAAATCCATGTAATATAGCCTACCCCTTCACAATAAATCCATTATTTATTTTAGACAGGTCTAAAGAAGCATGATAAGAAAATAGAGTCTATTTCAGAAGAAAAGAATAGCATACTCGGAGTTGTCCTTATGTTAGGTCCTGATGTGGCTATGCCAAATGGCTGTGGGCTACACTACTTAATTTAGCAGATACGATTTGAATATAATTCTGTGGCATTATTTTATATTATATTATAGTATGAAGAATACAATTGAACAAAGCTGAATAAATATTTTCTCCAAAACGATTTATTTGAGGGAGTGAGCAGATGCGCACACACACTATTCTGTGTTGAGCGGTTAACAAAGAAATAGGTACTCCTATATGCGTAATATAGATGTATTAATGTAACTTTAGTTGTTCTACAAACAGTGGGCTATGTTTATGTTTGGACTTTTAATACATTGCAAGGCTGCATGATGAGACTAATGATGATTTGAAAAACTCTCGAAAGGCATGAGCTCGGCTTTGTTTTTGCACAGGCTGTACACACGCCAATAGTCTCTCATTCACAATTTGACAAGCACTTGATAATGCCTCGAATTTCAGTGGCATCCCCTTCGTGGCCGTAATGCACCCTAAAAAAATCCATGCCTTTTGCAGTGCTGCGTTGTGCCCTTCTTCCTGAGTGTGCAACACAATCCGAAGCATCTCTCACTCACACGGCTCTCTGTCATATCCAGTTCCAAGGTGCATATTGAAGATATTGAAAGAACTGTCCACATTTACTTTTCATCAGCCAACAAGATGAGCAGGCCTAACCAACAGCAAAAGCACTAGCCTATATCAATCTACTATCTCCCATAGTGCAAAAGTCGACCTATTCTATTCTTTGCAAGAAATAAATATTCCATGAATCACTCAGTGTGTGTAAGTGAGTCTGTGTGTGCTGTGGGGTTGAAATTACAAACCCATAGGCTTGGCTCTCTCATCCCTTCCAGGGTTTTGGGAGGGAGGGTGGATAACGAGCATTGTCATAGCGGATGTAAGCAATGTCCCCACCCACTCTGGCAGCTTTCATGGCCAAGATAAGTTCATTCCTCTTCTGGTGCACAGCTTCAGGATAGTCCTCATTGAGGAAGGTACACGTTCCTCTCAAGTTCTTGGCTCTTTCCAGAACAGCTACCTTGTCCTTTTTTAAAATTGTATTTTTAATTTCTGCTTCATTTAACAAGTTAGGCTAGTTGAGAACAAGTTCTCATTTACAACTGAGACCTGGCCAAGATAGAGCTAAGCAGTGCGACACAAACAGAGTTACACATGGGATAAACAAACGTACAGTCAATAACACAATAGAAAAGTCTATATACAGCGTGTGCAATTAACCTCAAGAACTTGACCACTACGGGCCTGTCACCTGGGCCGGTGGTGGGCTTTCCAGTTCTGTGGGCGCGCTCCAACTCAATCTTCTTGGAGTCCATCTTCAGTTTCTCCGAGATCATTTCCCTCACTTTGTCCTCAGACTCCATCCAGGTCTCATGTGGCGATTCTGCAATTACGTCCACAACCATGTTGTTCCGTCTTGATTGTCCCTCGAGATAATTTGTTCTCCGTCAATGTTATCATGGATTCACACACAGAACTGATGTCCTCTCTCAATGACTTACAGACTGCTGTCATCTTGCCCTTCTCCTGTTTAAACTCATCGAGCTGACCCTGGGAAAACTGCAAACTGTTCTTCAGGTCCTGGACCTCTCTGGTCAGGTCGTCCATTCTTTTATTAGTTTGAGTCCACCAGTATTTGGACAAAACACTACAAGCCATTTTCTTGTTGTTGAAACTGCATGCAGAATTTTTTGGTTGTTGTTGTTCATACACCTGTGACAGAGACACACCACTGTCCTCAACAGTACTCCTGCCAGCTTTGGTCTTTGTCATGGTACCTAGCAACGTAGGTTATGCTGTTACTCCTCGCAGTTCCAGATAGGGCAGGTTGCAGGGAAGATTGAAAACAACAAACAGCAGGGATCTAGACAGCCACAAGCCTGGGACAATCTGTGATCCCAGCCACAGGCTGCGTTCAAGCCCTCAAGAAAACCCTGCTAGCTTGATAGGCAGCTAGCAAGCAGCTACACCAAATAGCTCCTCCGAAACGGTCTTGGTCGGCAGGATCACTGGACAGAGAGTAGCAGACCCAGCAACTGATGCCAACTGCGTCTCGGGATCAAGACTCAAAAAAGGTAGCTAGATACTAAGAAACTTTTTAACACACTTTCAAAACACCAAACCGAGCTCACCCTCATTCCGCATTCAACAGTCATATGTAAAATGCTCCTTTTACATTTCAGTGGCTAGTAGGATGACGATTGAAGAATGATACTGGATGGTCTCTACTTTCATATGAAGGAAAACCTACAAGGACTTCTCAGAATGTAAACAGGAAGGGAAAGGAAGTTTCTATAACAGTTGAATGTACCCAGAGTACACTGTAGCTCTCCAAACACACTCAGTAATGTCCTGTACTGTATATAACTGTTCTTGCATGGTTTACATCAACAGTTGGAAATAATAGCTCTGGAAATGTAATCACCTCTGCACGTTAACCTAAAGCCCAAAATAATACAGCATATCAAAAATACTATTTCTAGACTTTCACTCAAAGCCTGTTGTTTTCCATGCGACTGACAATGTGGTGTGTATGTAGAGCAAGAGCTATGATGAGGAGACACAAGTGGAAGTGCCTGCTTACTCAGCCCCAGAGCCATATACAGAGTTTGGCAAACCCATTAATGGGACGCCACCTTAGCACCAAACTCGCGGAGCCACCCATAGGTATACTGTACATATATGGCTCTGCCCAGCCTAGCTCAGACTCATCCAACTGACCTCTAGCCTGTTAATGAGCTTCTTCTTGATGGCGTTCTGAGCTGCAGCGTTGGTGGCCACGCGCAACCCCTCAGCCGCCTCCCTCAGTCTCTGCTGCTGGTCCTCGTTCTCTGGGTATGCAGCTGCGCCCTGTTACACACACACACACACACACACACACCTCATCCATCATTAAACTGGAGCAGATGGAGATGCATCCAGGGAAAGTGCTAGAGTCCAACTGTAATCATGTCCGTTTGTAATGACAGCAGCTCTTCTTTGTCTATCTATCAACATCTTGTTTATGAGGAAACATCAAGATTCCTTTTCATTACCTCCTCCTCTGGCTCCAGCTCTCTTTACCTCTCTCTTTCTCTCCAGCTGTCTCTGATTGCACGTGACTGGGTTCAGTTCACACAAACCAATATCCCTAAGAGCCTCTGTGCGTCCTATTGTTGAGGGAATGAAGAGAGTCTAGAGCCTAAGCCTCCATGCCATTTAGTTAATTAAGCAGCCAGGCGCTTCCCTCACCTGCTGCTGAATGTAACCCTCCACAGTACATTACAGCAGCCATCTTATATCTCTCTAATACACACACACACATACTAAAAACATACCACCCACAGCCCCAAGGTGATGTTTATAGTAAGCCCAGACCAATGTGAAGAGACATTACAGTTCTAATTCCTCAAGAGTAGAGGGGAATAATGTGATTGACTGTTGAAATGCAAAACAGTTTTTTTCATAAAAGTGTGTCATGTTAGCCAGCCCAGTACAGGCTATCATTGATACTATTTGCTGCTTCCTGTACGCCAGGTTAACTGTGACTTATGTGTGATCAGAAATTGTCACTGAAGGGAAAACCAATCGTATCCTAATAATAAAAGGGATTGGAAATGAAGAGTAGTGTCCGAAATTAAACCACATGGCTAATGTCCAGATTTCTCAGCACACAGCTTTGAGAGAAAGCCAAACGAAGAGCTGCCATCTTCTGTGGAGTCCCCACTACTGACACAATCATTTCTCCATGCCTCAGCAAAACCATCTCTACCCTCAATCAATCAATTATAGGACGCTTATATTAGCCTCGTATAATATATATTTTTTGTGCATATCCCCCCCCCCCCTCCAAGACCCTGGGTTACAACCAGGGATCAGCCAATGTTGACGGCAACCCTGGAGCAATTAGGGTTAAGTACCTTGCTCAACGGCAGATTGACAGATTTTTCACCTTTTGGTTACCTGCCCAACACTCTAACTGCTAGGCTACCTGCAACTAGGGGTAGTGCTATAGTGCTGAATACAGCCCCCTTTCTGACAGTTACCAAGGAAACAGTGGCTGGGCAAATCCATCACTGATAGTGATAAAGATAGCTGCTATAATGTGATTAATGTGGAATCAAAAGCATCTAACCAGCTGTAAGATACGGCCCCATTTAGCATTCATGATGGCAGGGACATTAATACTTGTCTGTAAGGCTGAGGAGCAGATGAAGAATCAAGTGGACTGCCTGAATAAAAGTAGACTGATATTTAACTAGACAACCAGGAAGCACCCAAATAGCAGTGGAAAAAGCTCTGGTTTGAATGAATGTAATCAAATGCAATTACAACCCCATTTGGATAACCATATCAAACATACATGAAATGCATGTCAATGTAAATTGTAAATAATCATTTGTTAACTGACTTGCCTAGTTAAATAAAGGTTCAATAAAAACAAAATAAAAACACTGGCAGCTCTGTGAATTACAACCTGTAGTTTTTTTAGAGAAAGTATGACATAGAAAGGGTTTAGACTAGCCAAATTCTTTCAGACCCCATAGCGATGCCTGTCCTCCTCCAGTCAGTGAGAACCGCTCAGTCTCTTAGTCTCTGGGTGGTGTTTAAATAGGAAGGCCACCATAGCTGGACACAGCAGTACAAATCAGTGATACCTCAGAGGTATCATTAGTGGGTTCATTAGTGATGAGGTCACTTCATGGGAACATGGTGATCTGAGGGACAACACGGGACATCCTGCTGTGGCCATACACTGCTCTGAAAGACATTCTGGGATTCAAAAACAGACGTCTCTCTCTAGGGTCAGCAGCCGGGTCCTCTTTTCCCCAGCACATCCAGGCAGACAACGAAAAGGTCACCTTGTGTGTACAGGAAGGGGAAAACAACGGACAGGACAGATCATCGTTCTTGGAAGGGAGTTTGAGGAATTTCACTGCTCTAGTTGTGTAGAGGACGAATCGGTAATATTCTACTTTAGTACAACCTACCGTTTGGACAACTGCTCTAGTACATACATAATGGAGAATCTATGCTCTAACCCAGGGGAGTCAAACACATCACACGGAGGGCCTAATGTGTGCAGGTTTTTAGTGTTTCCATTCAATTGAGACCGCCCTTGCTGTCTCCGCCTGGCCAGTTCCCCTCTCTCCAATGGGATTCTCTGCCTCAAACCCTATTACAGGGGCTGAGTCACTGGCTTACTGGTGCTCTTCCATGCCATCCCTAGGAGGGGTGCGTCACTTGAGTCACTGACGTGATCTTCCTGTCTGGGTTGTGCCGTGGGGAAGAACTTTGTGGGCTATACTCTGCCTTGTCTCAGGATGGTAAGTTGGTGGTTGAAGGTATCCCTCTAGTGGTGTGGGGGCTGTGCTTTGGCAAAGTGCGTGGGGTTATATCCTGCCTGTTTGGCCCTGTCCGGGGGTATCGTCGGTCTCCCGACCCCTAATGTCTCAGACTCCAGTATTTATGCTGCAGTAGTTTGTGTCGGGGGGCTAGGGTCAGTCTGTTATATCTGGAGTATTTCGCCTGTCTTATCCGGTGTCCTGTGTGAATTGAAGTAGGCTCTCTCCAATTCGCTCTCTCTTTCGGAGGACCTGAGCCCTAGGACCATGCCTCAGGACTACCTGACATGATGCCTCCTTGCTGTCCCCAGTCCACCTGGCCGTGCGCTGCTGCTCCAGTTTCAACTGTTCTGCCTGCGTCTATGGAACCCTGACCTGTTCACCGGACATGCCACCTGCCCCAGACCTGCCGTTTTCAACTCTCTAGAGACAGCAGGAGCGGTAGATACTCTGAATGATTGGCTATGAAAAGCAAACTGACATTTACTCCTGAAGTGCTGAACTGTTGCACCCTCTACAACCACTGTGATCATTATTATCTGACCCTGCTGGTCATCTATGAACATCTTGGCCATGTTCTGTTATAATCTCCACCTGGCACAGCCAGAAGAGGACTGGTCACCCCTCATAGCCTGGTTCCTCTATGTTTCTTCCAAGGTTCTGGCCTTTCTAGGGAGTTTTTCCGAGCCACCGTGCTTCGCTTGCTGTTTTAGGCTTGTTTTCTGTACAGCACTGTGTGACATCAGCTGATGTAAGAAGGGCTTTATAAAGACATTTGATTGATTGATAGACAACCAGGTGAGGGGAGTTATTTACTAATCAGTGACCTTAATTCCTCAATCAAGTACAAGGGTGGAGTAAAAACCAGCAGACACTGGGCCTCTGTGGAATGGTTTTGACATCTCTAAACCCTTTTTACTAAATAAATGAAAACAGGACACACTCTGCACACTTGATCAGATGCAAGTTTCAGTGCTTAATGTGCTACGCTTTTAATGAACGACCTTCATCAGACCGGTTCTGACAAAGGTTGTTGTTGACCGAAAGCTTAGCACAGTAAGTAAGCCATTACTACGTACTGTACCTTAGCAGCCTCCACCATCCTGGCTGTGGCATCTGCCAGTAGTTTAGCTGCAGCAAGTAGCTTCTTAGAGTTGTCAACATCCACTTCCACCTCAGCATCTGACCGCATGGCATTCACCAGGTCAGAGGTGGCCTGAGCTAGGACCCTGGCTTGCCGAACCATCTCTCCTGAGGGGGGAGAAAGAGGGGGATGGGTAGAAGTAGAGGGGGTGGAGACGTGTGTGTGCATGAGAATGAGCCAGCGAGCGAGTTAGCGAGTCAGCGAGAGAGCCAGCAAGCGAGTTAGCGAGTCAGCAAGCGAGTCAGCGAGAGAGCCAGCGAGAGAGAGAACCAGCGAGAGAGAGAGCCAGCGAGAGAGAGAGCCAGCGAGAGAGAGCGAGCGACAGAGCCAGCGAGAGAGAGCGAGCGACAGAGCCAGCGAGAGAGAGCGAGCGACAGAGCCAGCGAGAGAGAGCGAGCGACAGAGCCAGCGAGAGAGAGCGAGCGAGCGACAGAGCCAGCGAGAGAGAGCGAGCGAGCGACAGAGCCAGCGAGAGAGAGCGAGCGAGCGAGCGAGCGACAGAGCCAGCGAGAGAGAGCGAGCGAGCGAGCGACAGAGCCAGCGAGCGAGCGAGCGACAGAGCCAGCGAGCGAGCGAGCGACAGAGCCAGCGAGCGAGCGAGCGACAGAGCCAGCGAGCGAGCGAGCGACAGAGCCAGCGAGCGAGCGAGCGACAGAGCCAGCGAGCGAGCGAGCGACAGAGCCAGCGAGCGACAGAGCCAGCGAGCGAGCGACAGAGCCAGCGAGCGAGCGACAGAGCCAGCGAGCGAGCGACAGAGCCAGCGAGCGAGCGAGCGACAGAGCCAGCGAGCGAGCGACAGAGCCAGCGAGCGACACAGCGAGCGGAGAAAGAGAACAAGACGAAGTTAGGCTACTGTATGACTAAATCCTGCTAGTCCAAGGAGACGAGAGATGGGTATTTATTCTCTCTATTAAAGAACACATGGCTTTAAACTGCAGTCATCTGGCAGCCAGCATTGAGAACTCGAGCCAATCTGCCAACACTCCCCTGGGAGAGAGAATGAGTCTATTTCCAATCCATTTTTATACTCAACTAACTGAGGCTTATGTCAGGTGTGACTTGAACCCACATATTTGCTGTTGGCTGAAAGCCAGCATTCTTCAACAGGTTGGGTACAGAACAGAATGAGGTTCTTTAGAGTAGCTGGCAGACACTTTCTATACACCAAGAGGCTTTAAATCTAAATATCAACAAACATTCATCAATTTAAACAATTAAATCAAGCTTTATTGGCATTTAACAGTTCTATTTTGCGACTTCATCTCTACCACTACTAGGGAATCCCCTTCCTTCCCTCCTCTCCTCACCTGCGTCTCCCATGGAGCTGAAGATGCTCTCTGTTACGGTAATGATGGTGTCGGTGGCCTGGTCGTAGCGACCAATGGGCTCGCCGTGGGAGGCGTAGCGGCATACGTGCTCCAGCAGGTCCCCCAGGGCCTGACCGACAACACTGGCTGCAGAACTCACCTGCAGGATGTCTCTCAATTCAGTTTCAATTCAGGAAGTACACTGACAAACCCATTTCAAATGTTCCTCAATGCTTCTATATGTGAAAACTGTACTGAAATTGAGATGGAGTTGACCCCAACTCCGCTCACCTGCTTCAGCATCTCCCCGTCGACTTTGGCAGACAGACAGGCCTGGACACAGCCCTCCACTGAGCGGTCCACCAGCTTCCCTGCCTCAATCAGCTGCTCCTGGCACACTGGGGAGCTGATGGTGGGACTCACCACCTGCAGGGAGAGATGGAGAAAGTGAGAGAGGGATATAGAGAGTTAGAGGAAGAGCGAGATCAGCTGCTCCTGGAACACCAGAGCACTGATGGTGACAGTCACTACCTGGAGAGGAAGGGGTGATGGAGAGAAATGAGTGAATGTGTTGAAAGAGAAACAAAGAGGAAAAAATATGAAGTAAACAAATCATGTAAGATGAAAAACACTTGAACATCTAAGTGTATATTATTGAAGTTACTAACTTTACCTGGGGTTATTGAAGTTAGGAACTTTACCTGGGGTTATTGAAGTTACTAATTTTACCTGGGGTTATTGAAGTTACTAACTTTACCTGGGGTTATTGAAGTTAGGAACTTTACCTGGGGTTATTGAAGTTAGGAACTTTACCTGGGGTTATTGAAGTTACTAACTTTACCTGGGGTTATTGAAGTTAGGAACTTTACCTGGGGTTATTGAAGTTACTAACTTTACCTGGGGTTATTGAAGTTACTAACTTTACCTGGGGTTATTGAAGTTAGGAACTTTACCTGGGGTTATTGAAGTTAGGAACTTTACCTGGGGTTATTGAAGTTACTAACTTTACCTGGGGTTATTGAAGTTAGGAACTTTACCTGGGGTTATTGAAGTTACTAACTTTACCTGGGGTTATTGAAGTTAGGAACTTTACCTGGGGTTATTGAAGTTAGGAACTTTACCTGGGGTTATTGAAGTTACTAATTTTACCTGGGGTTATTGAAGTTACTAATTTTACCTGGGGTTATTGAAGTTACTAACTTTACCTGGGGTTATTGAAGTTACTAATTTTACCTGGGGTTATTGAAGTTACTAATTTTACCTGGGGTTATTGAAGTTACTAATTTTACCTGGGGTTATTGAAGTTACTAACTTTACCTGGGGTTATTGAAGTTACTAATTTTACCTGGGGTTATGGAAGTTACTAACTTTACCTGGGGTTATTGAAGTTAGGAACTTTACCTGGGGTAATTGAAGTTACTAACTTTACCTGGGGTTATTGAAGTTACTAATTTTACCTGGGGTTATTGAAGTTACTAACTTTACCTGGGGTTATTGAAGTTACTAACTTTACCTGGGGTTATTGAAGTTAGGAACTTTACCTGGGGTTATTGAAGTTACTAACATAACCTGGGGTTATTGAAGTTAGGAACTTTACCTGGGTACCTGGGGTTATTGAAGTTACTAATTTTACCTGGGGTTATTGAAGTTAGGAACTTTACCTGGGGTTATTGAAGTTAGGAACTTTACCTGGGGTTATTGAAGTTAGAAACTTTACCTGGGGTTATTGAAGTTAGAAACTTTACCTGGGGTTATTGAAGTTACTAACTTTACCTGGGGTTATTGAAGTTACTAACTTTACCTGGGGTTATTGAAGTTAGGAACTTTACCTGGGTACCTGGGGTTATTGAAGTTACTAATTTTACCGGGGGTTATTGAAGTTACTAATTTTACCTGGGGTTATTGAAGTTAGGAACTTTACCTGGGGTTATTGAAGTTACTAACTTTACCTGGGGTTATTGAAGTTACTAACTTTACCTGGGGTTATTGAAGTTACTAACTTTACCTGGGGTTATTGAAGTTACTAACTTTACCTGGGGTTATTGAAGTTACTAACTTTACCTGGGGTTATTGAAGTTACTAACTTTACCTGGGGTTATTGAAGTTACTAACTTTACCTGGGGTTATTGAAGTTACTAACTTTACCTGGGGTTATTGAAGTTACTAACTTTACCTGGGGTTATTGAAGTTACTAATTTTACCTGGGGTTATTGAAGTTACTAACTTTACCTGGGGTTATTGAAGTTACTAACTTTACCTGGGGTTATTGAAGTTACTAATTTTACCTGGGGTTATTGAAGTTACTAACTTTGCCTGGGGTTATTGAAGTTACTAACTTTACCTGGGGTTATTGAAGTTACTAACTTTACCTGGGGTTATTGAAGTTACTAACTTTACCTGGGGTTATTGAAGTTACTAACTTTACCTGGGGTTATTGAAGTTACTAACTTTACCTGGGGTTATTGAAGTTACTAATTTTACCTGGGGTTATTGAAGTTACTAACTTAACCTGGGTACCTGGGGTTATTGAAGTTACTAACTTTACCTGGGGTTATTGAAGTTACTAACTTTACCTGGGGTTATTGAAGTTACTAACTTTACCTGGGGTTATTGAAGTTACTAACTTTACCTGGGGTTATTGAAGTTACTAACTTTACCTGGGGTTATTGAAGTTACTAACTTTACCTGGGGTTATTGAAGTTACTAACTTTACCTGGGGTTATTGAAGTTACTAACTTTACCTGGGGTTATTGAAGTTACTAACTTTACCTGGGGTTATTGAAGTTACTAACTGTACCTGGGGTTATTGAAGTTACTAATTTTACCTGGGGTTATTGAAGTTACTAACTTTACCTGGGGTTATTGAAGTTACTAACTTTACCTGGGGTTATTGAAGTTACTAACTTTACCTGGGGTTATTGAAGTTACTAACTTTACCTGGGGTTATTGAAGTTACTAATTTTACCTGGGGTTATTGAAGTTACTAACTTTACCTGGGGTGATTGAAGTTACTAACTTTACCTGGGGTGATTGAAGTTACTAACTTTACCTGGGGTTATTGAAGTTACTAACTTTGCCTGGGGTTATTGAAGTTAGGAACTTTACCTGGGGTTATTGAAGTTACTAACTTTACCTGGGGTTATTGAAGTTACTAATTTTACCTGGGGTTATTGAAGTTAGGAACTTTACCTGGGGTTATTGAAGTTACTAATTTTACCTGGGGTTATTGAAGTTACTAATTTTACCTGGGGTTATTGAAGTTACTAATTTTACCTGGGGTTATTGAAGTTACTAATTTTACCTGGGGTTATTGAAGTTACTAATTTTACCTGGGGTTATTGAAGTTACTAATTTTACCTGGGGTTATTGAAGTTACTAATTTTACCTGGGGTTATTGAAGTTACTAATTTTACCTGGGGTTATTGAAGTTACTAATTTTACCTGGGGTTATTGAAGTTACTAACTTTGCCTGGGGTTATTGAAGTTAGGAACTTTACCTGGGGTTATTGAAGTTACTAATTTTACCTGGGGTTATTGAAGTTACTAATTTTACCTGGGGTTATTGAAGTTACTAATTTTACCTGGGGTTATTGAAGTTACTAATTTTACCTGGGGTTATTGAAGTTACTAATTTTACCTGGGGTTATTGAAGTTACTAATTTTACCTGGGGTTATTGAAGTTACTAACTTTACCTGGGGTTATTGAAGTTACTAACTTTACCTGGGGTTATTGAAGTTACTAACTTTACCTGGGTACCTGGGGTTATTGAAGTTAGGAACTTTACCTGGGGTTATTGAAGTTAGGAACTTTACCTGGGGTTATTGAAGTTAGGAACTTTACCTGGGGTTATTGAAGTTAGGAACTTTACCTGGGGTTATTGAAGTTAGGAACTTTACCTGGGGTTATTGAAGTTAGGAACTTTACCTGGGGTTATTGAAGTTAGGAACTTTACCTGGGGTTATTGAAGTTAGGAACTTTACCTGGGGTTATTGAAGTTAGGAACTTTACCTGGGGTTATTGAAGTTAGGAACTTTACCTGGGGTTATTGAAGTTAGGAATTTTACCTGGGGTTATTGAAGTTACTAATTTTACCTGGGGTTATTGAAGTTACTAACTTTACCTGGGTACCTGGGGTTATTGAAGTTACTAATTTTACCTGGGGATATTGAAGTTAGGAACTTTACCTGGGGTTATTGAAGTTACTAACTTTACCTGGGGTTATTGAAGTGACTAATTTTACCTGGGGTTATTGAAGTTACTAATTTTACCTGGGGTTATTGAAGTTACTAACTTTACCTGGGGTTATTGAAGTTACTAACTTTACCTGGGGTTATTGAAGTTACTAATTTTACCTGTGGTTATTAAAGTTACTAATTTTACCTGGGGTTATTGAAGTTACTAATTTTACCTGGGGTTATTGAAGTGACTAATTTTACCTGGGGTTATTGAAGTGACTAACTTTACCTGGGGTTATTGAAGTTACTAACTTTACCTGGGGTTATTGAAGTTACTAACTTTACCTGGGGTTATTGAAGTTACTAACTTTACCTGGGGTTATTGAAGTTACTAATTTTACCTGGGGTTATTGAAGTTACTAATTTTACCTGGGGTTATTGAAGTTACTAACTTTACCTGGGGTTATTGAAGTTACTAATTTTACATGGGGTTATTGAAGTTAGGAACTTTACCTTGGGTTATTGAAGTTACTAATTTTACCTGGGGTTATTGAAGTTACTAATTTTACCTGGGGTTATTGAAGTTACTAACTTTACCTGGGGTTATTGAAGTTACTAACTTTACCTGGGGTTACTGAAGTTAGGAACTTTACCTTGGGTTATTGAAGTTACTAATTTTACCTGGGGTTATTGAAGTTAGGAACTTTACCTGGGGTTATTGAAGTTACTAACTTTACCTGGGTACCTGGGGTTATTGAAGTTACTAATTTTACCTGGGGTTATTGAAGTTACTAATTTTACCTGGGGTTATTGAAGTTACTAATTTTACCTGGGGTTATTGAAGTTACTAATTTTACCTGGGGTTATTGAAGTTACTAACTTTACCTGGGGTTATTGAAGTTACTAACTTTACCTGGGGTTATTGAAGTTACTAACTTTACCTGGGGTTATTGAAGTTACTAATTTTACCTGGGGTTATTGAAGTTACTAATTTTACCTGGGGTTATTGAAGTTACTAATTTTACCTGGGGTTATTGAAGTTACTAATTTTACCTGGGGTTATTGAAGTTACTAATTTTACCTGGGGTTATTGAAGTTACTAATTTTACCTGGGGTTATTGAAGTTACTAACTTTACCTGGGGTTATTGAAGTTACTAATTTTACCTGGGGTTATTGAAGTTACTAATTTTACCTGGGGTTATTGAAGTTAGGAACTTTACCTGGGGTTATTGAAGTTAGGAACTTTACCTGGGGTTATTGAAGTTACTAACTTTACCTGGGGTTATTGAAGTTACTAATTTTACCTGGGGTTATTGAAGTGGAAGAATCATAGCTACTGTTGTTGAATTATCCACCGCAGCACTGCCACAAACCTTTTCCCCTCTCACATCATTCTCATCATGATGAAATGTCAGTGGGAGTGTGTGAAAGGTCTACAGTGTTGTACCTTGGCACAGGCCACCAGCTGGGAGGTGGAGAGGGCACACTGCGTGGCAGCAGCGATGACTCTGTTCTGTAGGACCGTGTCGTCTGCCACCTGGGCCACGTTCTTAGCCTTCAGCACCATCATGGCTGCCGCGTTGGCCACCGCCTTGGCCAGGATCATCAGCACCTCCTGAAATGGTGATAACCATTTGGTCCATCCCTCTTAATAAATTCTAATAAGCAAAGGTTACGCTTGAAATTCAGATTGGGTGCAACTGCAGAATAATCCCTCTAAATGTGGTGAGTCTGAATCACATGTGAAAGTTTGTAATGAGAAAAAGTGAAAATAAACAGACTCTTACCTGGAACCTCTCGTCTGACTCGTTCTCTCCTATCTGAAGCAGCAGGTCCCCACTGGCCTGGCCTATACTGCCTGCTGCACTCAGCACAGTCTGACGGGGCTGAGGGAACAGGAAGTCAGAGTACAGCTATGGCACAAGGGTTAGCCCACGTGGGGTCTACGGTAGGTAGACCTAAATTACAGCTGGCTCAGCATCTACGCTTAGCCCCAGAAGGTTGACACACCAGACTAGCTTAGATGAGCTACTGTATTTCTGAATCCACATCAGGGTATTTTCATTTTGTCAAGACAGAATCTCCCCAAAACATTATTATCCCAACTGGCCTTGAAGAGAACACTGAGCATAGTGAACTGGGCCTGCAGGTGCAGGTCTATGTGAAATCCATTATTCAACATGGCAGTGATGAATCATTCACAGCAGAATTATCCTCACCAGCCTTTGTTTTGTTCAACGTGAACAAAACACACAGCAGCAAAGGAAGGGTGAATAGTTCAAATGGACATATTTTGTTATGGTTCTGCCTGGCCGTCGCTCTCTGGCCATCTGTCTCTGTTCAGACATGAGGGCAGGAATACAATAGACAGCCAACACATGACACACTCCCTAAAAAAGGGAAATATTAATCAAATTAAGCCTTGTAACTGGGAGGAGTGCCACCATATGAATACAGTAGGAGCTCAGTTGGTATTATTGAGGCCAGTGGTGCATTAGTGATAAGTACAGTATAAACACCTCCAATCAATCAGTGGTCAAACCTAACACACTCTACAGCCTTCTGTTACCCTCTCTTTACAGGCAATACAACTGGGAAAGATCAACTGTGATGTTGGTTCTGTTACAAAAGAGAATATAAAATGCCTTATATCAGGGACAATGGAACTTAATGAGAGGTCCAAGTAAGTCTAGAACATTGAATCATGTGTAGAAGTTAGCTCATGTGCTCTTCAGATACCACAGGTGTTGGGCTAAAGCATTGTTGGTATAGAACTCTGGCCACGGAAAGCCACAGTAGGCCAATCTGCAGGCTTTTGTTTCAAGTGTGCTTGCTTTGCACTAAGCTGGAACAAAAGCCGTAAACACTCTAGGCTCTCCTGGACCAGTGCTGAGGCATCTGCCTCCGCCAGCCCCGTCTCACCTCTCCGGAGGCAGGCTCCACAGCCTTGAGCAGGTCAGAGACGGCCCCAGCCAGGTTCCTAGCGGCACCCATAAGGTCATTGCTCCCGCCTGTGTCGTCCTCTATAAGAGCAGCCAGTAGCTTCACACCCTTAGACATCTCTGTCAGGTTGGAGGAGATGGTGGTGATGGCACAACCCACTGCAGTGTAGTCTGTGTCTGTCGGGTCACCTATAAGAGGGAGGGAGGAAGGAGGGGAGGGGAAGAGAGAGCAGAGAGAGAGGGAATAGAGTATAGTAAGCGAAAGAGAGTGGGGATGGAAAGAGGCAGAGAGGATAGAGAAGGAGAATGAAAAAGCGAGACAGAGATAGAGATAAAGAGAGCCAAGTTAACCATCTCAAGCCCTTCTGGCCTGTCCTCTGGGTACCTAACAGGGTGCAGTACAGTGAGCCAGTATGTGTCACAAACTTGTACATATGTTATACTCAGCCAGTCAATTCAGCATGTCACATTAGATCATTCTGTTTAGACATGAGACTGCTGGTGGGAATGACCAGACGTTTAGATAAAAGGGGAAAGGGTCAGGGACCGTATAAAGCATCTCAGAGCGCTGGTCCAGGATCAGGACCCCTGGTCCATGTCATCTTATTCACTATACGATGGTCTAAAAGGCCAAACTGATCCTATATCAGCACTCTTCTCTGATTGCTACTGGACAACAGAGCAGGGAAGTCCCCTTATATTGAAACAGATGGTTGAAGCACCGACTGTCCCTTGGCTGGGTTCAGCATGGCACCAAACCAATGATATGAAGAATACTGCCAGCTTGCATGGCCCACTAGTACACAGTATAAAGGATATCAGTTCACCATTACTGTAGATTTATACGTAATGAAAACCAGGTCGTTAACTTGAAAAATGTTAAGTGTGAATAATTTAAAACAGAGAGATAAAAATGAAGAAAAAAACTGCTTGTAAAAATGTAAACTCAAAACCTTCTGTCACTTCAAAAGCACTGGAATATCCAGCTCTTCCATTGAACATCATGTCATTTCCTGAGTCATCCCAAAGCCACGTACCAGCGGTGAGGTTGACCACAGAAGCTGTTCCTGCGGTGATGGCGTCCACCTGGGAGTGGATCTCATGTTTGGACTCATCCACCTTGTTCTGGATCCACACCTTGGACGCCTGGAGGAGAGAGATGGTACTGGTTCATCAGAATTATCACATGAAGGTGGTACTTGGCAGCTAAAAGCTGAATTGCAGAACATACAAGTAAATAAGAACACTGAAACATCAGAAATTCAGGATGGGAGTTGGAGGATGAATGGTGATCTAAGAGCTGAAGCAGGGAGAATGGCATTGAGGGAAGAGCACTAGGGTGAGCATAGACGTAGTTACATTTATTTTAAGGAGTGTTATGTACATACATTAAACATGCCGTTAAGCATAAAATCAAACGTCAGAAAATTACAATATAAAATGTAAAGATGTGGATCAGAAGCTTTAAGGGTATTAACAACTTAATTATAAGTTAATAGGGCGTGAAATTAGCTGAGTGCTGTGTGTGCTTGTCTGTGTGTGTGTGTCTCCACACCATGTCCTGTCCCAGAGGAGGCAGGTTGTCCACCTCCCCCAGATCAGCCTGTGCCTGCTGTACTGCCTGCATACTGGTGTTGATGGTCCCCATCAGGGCCTGCTGGGCCGAGCTCTGGAGAGAATAAACACAGACATGATTAATATCTACTAAACACGTATAGAGATATGAGATGGAGAGAGAGAGAGATACAGTGGGGCAAAAAAGTATTTAGTCAGCCACCAATTGTGCAAGTTCTCCCACTTAAAAAGATGAGAGAGGCCTGTAATTTTCATCATAGGTACATTTCAACTATGACAGACAAAATGAGAAAAAAAATCCAGAAAATCACATTGTAGGATTTTTAATGAATTTATTTGCAAATTATGGTGGAAAATAAGTATTTGGTCACCGACAAACAAGCAAGATTTCTGTCTCTCACAGACCTGTAACTTCTTCTTTAAGAGGATCCTCTGTCCTCCACTTGTTACCTGTATTAATGGCACCTGTTTGAACTTGTTATCAGTATAGAAGACACCTGTCCACAACCTCAAACAGTCACACTCCCAACTCCACTATGGCCAAGACCAAAGAGCTGTCAAAGGACACCAGAAACAAAATTGTAGACCTGCACCAGGCTGGGAAGACTGAATCTGCAATAGGTAAGCAGCTTGGTTTGAATAAATCAACTGTGGGAGCAATTATTAGGAAATGGAAGACATACAAGACCACTGATAATCTCCCTCGATCTGGGGCTCCACGCAAGATCTCACCCCGTGGGGTCAAAATGATCACAAGAACGGTGAGCAAAAATCCCAGAACCACACGGGGGGACCTAGTGAATGACCTGCAGAGAGCTGGGACCAAAGTAACAAAGCCTACCATCAGTAACACACTACGCCGCCAGGGACTCAAATCCTGCAGTGCCAGATGTGTCGCCCTGCTTAAGCCAGTACACGTCCAGGCCCGTCTGAAGTTTGCTAGAGAGCATTTGGATGATCCAGAAGAAGATTGGGAGAATGTCATATGGTCAGATGAAACCAAAATAGAACGCTTTGGTAAAAACTCAACTCGTCGTGTTTGGAGGACAAACAATGCTGAGTTGCATCCAAATAACACCATGCCTACTGTGAAGCATGGGGGTGGAAACATCATGCTTTGGGGATGTTTATCTGCAAAGGGACCAGGACGACTGATCCGTGTAAAGGAAAGAATGAATGGGGCCATTTATCGTGAGATTTTGAGTGAAAACCTCCTTCCATCAGCAAGAGAATTGAAGATGAAACGTGGCTGGGTCTTTCAGCATGACAATGATCCCAAACACACTGCCCGGGCAACGAAGGAGTGGCTTCGTAAGAAGCATTTCAAGGTCCTGGAGTGGCCTAGCCAGTCTCCAGATCTCAACCCCATAGAAAATCTTTGGAGGGAGTTGAAAGTCCGTGTTGCCCAGCAACAGCCCCAAAACATCACTGCTCTAGAGGAGATCTGCATGGAGGAATGGGCCAAAATACCAGCAACAGTGTGTGAAAAACCTGGGAAGACTTACAGAAAACGTTTGACCTCTGTCATTGCCAACAAAGGGTATATAACAAAGTATTGAGATAAACTTTTGTTATTGACCAAATACTTATTTTCCACCATAATTTGCAAATAAATTCATTAAAAATCCTACAATGTGATTTTCTGGATTTTCTTTCTCATTTTTGTCTTTCATAGTTGATGTGTACCTATGATGAAAATTACAGGCCTCTCTCAACTTTAAGTGGGAGAACTTGCACAATTGGTGGCTGACTAAATACTTTTTTGCCCCACTGTACATTTTAAAAGAGGATGTGTAAGAGAGAGAGAGAGAAAGTTGGAGAGAGAAACAGAAAGAGGGGCAGAAAGAGAAAGTGTGTGTGTGTGTGTGTGTGTGTGTGTGTGTGTGTGTGTGTGTGTGTGTGAGTGAGAGAGAGAGAACATATCACATTGCATTCCTGCTCTCACCAGTGGTGGCATGTGTCCTCGGTGCATCTGTCCCATGATGACCTGTTGCTGTGCAGAAGGCATGGTGCCCATGCGGAGAGACTCTGCTCCTATAGAGCCAGACCTGATCACCCCTGGTAGAGCCACAGAGCCATGCTCCACACGACCCACACGGTTAAACTGCTGCTGCAGGATCGTCGACCTGGAAACACGCAGATAAACAGACAAATTCTACATGAATTTACTATGGTCTGTGCATGATTTTCAAAAAAAACGCATCTGTGATACTTAATATTCATCACATAATTATCGATAGCATTTCAGGTGACAGCGTCACCATTCCCATCCACAGGTGGTCCAACTATCGAAGGATGGTGGTGTCTGTTTTGCCAGACTCGGTGTGTGTGTGTGTGTGTGTGTGTGTGTGTGTGTGTGTGTGTGTGGGGTGCTAACAGGAAACGCGGCCGACATCAAACCTTCATTGTGTTCTTCCAGGAACAAGACCGTGTTATTCTTCAGACGAAGCCTTCCAGGTTTGGTTTCCTGTGAGTTTGCAGTATTAATGCCTGTGTCTTCCCTTAGGCCCTCTATGCTATCCTCCACACTGACTGGCCCAGATAAGGGAACAACACAAGGTCTGTGTCTCAAATGGCACCCTATTCCCTCATTAGTGTGCTACTTTTGATCAGGGCACATAGGGCTCTGGCCAAAAGTAATGCACTAAATAGGGAGCCATTTGGGACACTATCAAGGCCAATATTCCCTCAGTACAGGAACGGAAACATCAATTGAGACTAGACAGGAAAACAGCTTACGTAATTTAACGACAGCTCTATGTAGATAAAGGGACTAATACTAATATGTAGATAAAGGGACTAATGTTGTTTATCCTGACGGAGAGAACGGAGAAAAAGAGAAACTCCAACAGAGGAAGTTGATCCTAAGGGACAATACTATCCTCACTGAGGGGAATTGTTCATGAGTACAGTCAGGTGTATTTATGAGATCTATACATTATAGCTGGAACATAAAATGGGACTGAGACCATGTTGGCTTCATTAGCCACTGAACGGAACAAAACTGACAAAAACAGGCAAGACTAATTGGACCTCCCCAATAATAAACCCTCTTTTTCATTTTGAAATGTTTTCTGTTGCATGCCCTAATGAACACAACCCTGGTCTGTAGGACACTACTAGTGTGTGTTGCTGAGCATTATATAACAGTTCACATACTTCTTAGGGGAGACGGATTCTTCAAGCATGGTGGATTCTTCATCTCCTTCTAAACCAAAACGGTCTCTACTTTGCTTCTACAGAGACAGAGACAAAGAGAGAGAAATTCACAAAGTGACATTTGGATCAAAGGTGACAATGGCTATTCCATCTCTAAAAGGCAACACATATTGTGATTGGCAGGTAGGTTTAGGCATAACTATTTGGACATGCATGGGAGTATTGATGTTTTCTAGAAGCAGTGTTCCTCACTTTAACAAGTGGATAATCTAGCTGCGATGGGAAAGGGTTTCCTACACTCACCTTTTTGAGGATGATGTCGATGTATCCAGCGATGAGCTGAGAGATTTGTTCTCCCTCAGTGGTCTGGACTGAGTAGTAGCTCTCCTGGTACTCCCCAAAATCCTACAGCAGAGGTCCATACCAAATATAGCATTTTATACCGGACTATTACAAAAGCCTACAACAGACAGACAAACAGAGGATGATGCCAAATCCTATACCTCCCTACCAGAGGCAAACACACACGGCTTCATACCAAATCCTATACATCCCTACCAGAGGCAAACGCACACGGCTTCATACCAAATCCTATACATCCCTACCAGAGGCAAACACACACGGCTTCATACCAAATCCTATACATCCCTACCAGAGACAAACACACACGGCTTCATACCAAATCCTACACATCCCTACCAGAGGCAAACACACACGGCTTCATACCAAATCCTATACATCCCTACCAGAGGCAAACACACACGGCTTCATACCAAATTCTATACATCCCTACCAGAGGCAAACGCACACGGCTTCATACCAAATCATATACATCCCTACCAGAGGCAAACACACACGGCTTCATACCAAATCCTATACCTCCCTACCAGAGGCAAACACACACGGCTTCATACCAAATCCTATACATCCCTACCAGAGGCAAACACACACGGCTTCATACCAAATCCTACAACAGTCAAACACAGGCCAGCAACGCCAAATGCTGCATCTCACACTGGAATAACACACAGAGGTTCATGACAAATGCTCCAGCAAATGGCAAACTGTATACAGCATCTCTTACTGGAATAACATTGAAAGCAAGATCCCAACCACTGCAGTGGCTTCGCTTGTAATTTGTTTACATAGAGGACTTGGCTCAGTGTGTGGGGATTAATGTGAACGTATGGAATGAGTTTACATAGAGGATTTGGCTCAGTGTGTGGGGATTAATGTGAACGTATGGAATGAGTTTACATAGAGGACTTGGCTCAGTGTGTGGGGATTCATGTGAACGTATGGAATGAGTTTACATAGAGGACTTGGCTCAGTGTGTGGGGATTCATGTGAACGTATGGAATGAGTTTACATAGAGGACTTGGCTCAGTGTGTGGGGATTAATGTGAACGTATGGAATGAGTTTACATAGAGGATTTGGCTCAGTGTGTAGGGATTAATGTGAACGTATGGAATGAGTTTACATAGAGGACTTGGCTCAGTGTGTGGGGATTCATGTGAACGTATGGAATGAGTTTACATAGAGGACTTGGCTCAGTGTGTGGGGATTCATGTGAACGTATGGAATGAGTTTACATAGAGGACTTGGCTCAGTGGGCGGGGATTCATGTGAACGTATGGAATAAGTTATTTATAACAGACGCCAGACATTGAGCTGCTGGAGCCTAGACATCAAACTGCTAGCAGGCTGTAGCCACTGTCAGATTAAACCAATTACAGTTATTGTCATATAAAAGGCACACTTCACATGGAAGAATCTGTGTGGGGAAAGAAGAAAATCACTTTGGACATTAAATATCAGGAGACATTCCATAGAATATCCTTCTATATTCCTTAGTCATATTTCTGGACATCATCTTTTAGAATATGAAACTGATCTGACCCTGCCAACAGGGGTTTGAAAATGGATGAAAGGATCCCCACAAAGGAATACGCATGATTGGTTGAATATATTTCAAAGCATTCACCAAAAAGGTACAGCTTAATTTCCAACAGCTTCAAGGTACAGGGGCTGCATGCCAGATGGCACCCTATTCCCTCCGGTCAAAAGTAGTGCATTTTAAAGGGAATATGGTGCTACTTGGGACACAGAGGGAACATTCCTGAACTGTACCAACACAGATAATATTAATTCAATTGAGTGTTGGTAAAGACGGCATGTCTACAAAAAGAGATCTTCTAGATTAGGCATTTCTTTAGTCACTGACTCTTAGTAAAGTCACAAAGGGCAGTCATTGGCAGGCAAGACAAAGGGGGTTTGTTCAATAAATTAAGTTGAGTGACCAGAAGAGTCTTTGAGTCTTCATACTAATTGTTTATGAGAAGAGAAACATTCAGATGAACATTTCATTTACTGAGGGTCTATGTGTAATCTACCTAAGAAATACAGCACAACAGACATACATGTTAGAGGGCAGATAATGGATTGGTGTTTGCGTATAAAATATACAAGAGGTCTCTGTGGACCCTGTCAGTCTTCTAGTGGACTATAGGAAGTGGAGGCGGCAGCACTGAGGAAGGGAGTCTACCAAGACAGACACACACACACACACGCTGGGGTTCTCACCAGGGTGAAGCTCTTGGGCGAGGCGGCCCATCTCTTTACAGTGGTGAGGGGCCACTCCTGCACCACGTCTTTGGTCTTCTCCTCCAACCTCATCACTGACTCTTTGGTTATCCCCAACAGCCTGGGGACCAGCTTATTCTTACTCTTCATCTTCTCCTATAAAACAGTGTGACAGAACAATGGGAAATATTAAGCAACAAAAGCCTATTGGAGAATGATGAAGAATAAGCAACAAAACCTTATTGGGGAACCATGGGAGAATAAGCAACAACTAACACTCAGAGAACAGTGGAAAATACACAACAAATTCATACTATTAATCTTCTAATACAAACAAACAGTCAATAGAAAACAATGGAAAATAAAAAGCAACAAAGCTTCATTAGAGAACAGAGTGAAATAAGCATCCAAAACCTCAATAAACTTAACATTCACATGAACGGTTAAGACGGGCGAGGGGACCAGGGGAGCTGGAGGGGTGACGGGCAGGGGGACCAGGGGAGCTGGAGGGGTGACGGGCAGGGGGACCAGGGGAGCTGGAGGGGTGACGGGCGGGGGGACCAGGGGAGCTGGAGGGGTGACGGGCGGGGGGACCAAACAAACTGGCCCCTCCTATCTCCCTGTGGGGGCTGCAGTAAAAGGACAGACCCTGCCTGGCAGAGGTGCAGCCAGAAACTACTAGTTAACTCTCCAGGTGCTTGCTCTCTGTCTCCCTCCCTCCCTCGCGCTCTCTCCCTGCTCACAGGGAAGTAATCATTACGCCACACTCCAGCGCACAGGCTGCAGGCACACGGTCACTTTCCAGGAACACAATGAACCTCACAGAGGTGATGATGATGGGAGTGCGTTAGTGTTCACTGCTTTGCTACAGTTCTACCACCTTAACCAGAGCCATTTAAATCCATCAACTATGACTTTTGTCTTTATATTACCTTCTCATAAACCACTGTGGGATGTGTTTGAATCAAAAGGTTTATTGTTCGTCACTTCTACGTATTGCTTTAACTACTACTCAAACGTCTATATACAGATATGAAGAATTTGTAAGAAATGTGTCTAACACTTTTTCTACATAAGATTAATGGGTGTGCCAAATCGTGCAATATTTCCTCAGTCTAATTCATTACCTCACTGCCTTGTGTTGCTCTGCCATTTCTTAACTAGGAAAGTGTGACTCTGGAGTCTGAATAATGGTGCGGTCAGTTTTTCTAGCCTGGTACTAGATCTTATTTGTACAGTACTAGCCAACTCCTATGGTTGTTGCTGGCAAGACTGCACAAATAGATCAGGGACCAGGCTAGGAAATGTGCAGTTTGGTAGAAGCCAGATGAGCATATTTCAGTCATCTGGTTGGTCTTAAACCTAATGCTCAGGTGGGATTGGATTCTGTCCACTCCAAAGAGAAGACATTCCTCTGATATGAAAGAGTGCAACGAGGCCTTGGTGTTGCAACAACATGAAAAGCTACTGATATTCAGCTGTAACCCACTCATTTCTGCACCTGCTAGTGCTTCACACACACACACACAATCTTACCTTCACCAGGAAGAAAGACACTCCGTATGTCCTTAGGGACCTGGCTAGCTTCACGTACTTTACTTTAGCTTCTATCTCTGTCATCTCACCACAGTTCTTGTGGTCCTGAGAGTTTGAAAATAGAATAGAATATATTAAAGCAGTAAGGCACGATGGGGTGCTCTGCGTTGTGTCGTGCATAAGAACAGCCCTTAGCCGTGGTATATTAGCCATATACCCAGAGGTGCCTTATTGCCATTATAAACTGGCTACAAACGTATACCTGCGGTATACGGTCTCATATACCATGGCTTTCAGCCCATCAGTATTCAGTGCTTGAACCACCAGGGTTCTACTTTTATTTAGACTATCAGCAGTTGTATGGGACTAAGAAGTTGACAGAATAGGAACCAAAAGTTATAAATAATTAATTCAGAAACAAGCAAATTAATTGAAGATAAAATGGCAATATATTTTGATTTACTTAACCTTTATTTAAGTAGGCAAGTCAGTTAAGAACAAATTCTTATTTATAATGACGGCCTAGGAACAGTGGGTGAACTTCCTTGTTCAGGGGCAGAACGACAGATTCGATCTAGCAACCTTTTGGTTACTGGCCCAACACTCTAACCACTAGGCTACCTGCTGCCCCAATATCTACTTCTATAAGATTCATAAACAAACTGGACCAACCTGAAAGAGTTTCTTTTCATTCCCTCGCTGCTTGATATATTCTTTAGGTAGAAACTCCTTGAGGCTAAAATAGATTATAGGTACAGGTTGAGAGTTCATACATAAAACCATGAAAAGTCTGCTGGTTTAAAACAACAAAACCCCATTTAATATGGTGAGGAATTGTATTATGAAAACAAATAACAGATTTCTATCAGTACCCTGAAGTAATACATTCCTTCCAGCAATATGTCTTCATTGTATTGAATAGCATCACCTTCATGATAAAAATCATCATCACCATGTTCATCATCATCCTTCCCCTGATTCAGAGGGGTCGGGTTAAAGGCAGAAGACACATTTCAGTTGAATGCATTCAGTTGTACAACTAACTAGGTATCCCACTTTCCCTTCGCCTTATGTAAAGTTAAAGTAGTCTTCAGAAGGAAGTGAAGCTTACTCTAGGAATCCAGGCTTGTGTTTGTGTTCTATGTGCGGCCCAAATTGGATTTGAGCCTGAATCCCTGCAAACTCACAGGCCTTGTCGAAGGACACAGGGTGAGAACCATTTAGGATGTCATCTCGTGCCTGGGAGAGAGAGAAACACACACACATTTAATATAATCACCGTCATAAGAGACGCGAGCCGCTCAAAGTTCTCCACGGATGTTTTCATTCTGGAATGGTAAGAGATGAAGATGAAACCCAATTTATCACTAGTAATATGGAGCGGCTGACTCCAGTTTCTTTACATTCTTGACTGGGAAACAATTCACTTCCTGAAATGATGGATCCAACCATGGTGAAATGTCAAAACAAAAGACGTCTAACACTAGTACCTCTAATGACCTCATCTCAACCCTGATCCCTTAATGTTGTACAGCCCATCAGCCTGATCAAGACAACTCTCATACAGAGAATAATGAGCCCAGAACAGAGAGCCTGCTGAGTCTCATATACCTACTTATTGAACCAGATCCTTTATCTGGCTGAACCATCTCTCACAGCCATTTACATACACTACAACACACAGACAGCACAACATGACTAGCAATGGAAGTGGTGCTTTAG
Organism: Oncorhynchus clarkii lewisi; assembly: GCF_045791955.1. NCBI lineage: Eukaryota > Metazoa > Chordata > Actinopteri > Salmoniformes > Salmonidae > Oncorhynchus > Oncorhynchus clarkii. Next base: position 29,340,371 of record NC_092172.1, on the reverse strand, counting down.
TCCTTATGAGGAAGAGGAGAGGTGTGTTAAAGACTAGGCAGGACCCCTGGGACCAAATGTCACACAGAAGAGGACACTGTCAGTAGACAAGGGAATAGGGTCCCAGTCCCACCATGACTTGACAATGACACAAATTCAATATGCCAGCTGCATACATCAAAATACAATACATTGCAAATGCACTGACAAATGATTTAGAAATGCAGGAAAATATACATGCGCACACACACACCTTGAGGCAGTAATCATTGTGGTGGTGATAATGAGACACCAGAGTGTGAAGCACCAGCTCTGGCTGTGAGTGTGTGTGTGTGTGTTCAATTATTATTATAAAAGGAAACAAAAAATGGAATAACAGATGTTCTCTATCCATCAACATTCATCCATTACAGCATGTTTCTGGTGAAGAACTTAATTGCTGACTACTATGCAGGGCAAGTACAACAGAGGAGAAGGCATGAGTGAGGAAAGAGGGAAGGAGAGGGGCGGGAGAGAGTGAAAGATAGTTATTGAGGAGGGAAGGATGAAAAGAGAGAGTAAGAAAGAGTAGGAGAGAGGGAAGTGGAGAGGACAGAGTTGTGTTAAAAGCAGAAGGAGAGGAGAGACCGCGGTGAGGGTCAGACCTGGACGTAGAGCAGGTTGAGCTGGACCGGGTCTCGTGAGTCCACGTTCTGGTCCGAGTAGAAGAACTTCCTCCTGAGCAGAAGAGTTTCGGTCTCCTCCACCCCCTGCTCACGGAACGTTCTGCTGTGGTCAAGCCAGTTTACTGAACACACACACACAGATATTAACTCGTAAATGCAGATTCTGACCTTCTCAATAAACTTAAAAATCAAACCATAATTCTCTCCATTATAGTCAACCCATGGGTTGACTCAATATTTTATAAAACCAAAATCCATGTTGGCGTCAGTGTTCCCCTGAAGGGGGGTAGTGATAATGTCAATAGTGGTGTAAAGCTGCCCATCAGTTTGATGGATGTGCCAATAACTAGAGGCTGGAGAGGAGCTGCCCTGTCCATGGCCTGTAGGCCTGCTGTGAAGTGTTCAGTCAAAGACAGACGTCCATTGCCTACAGCACATGAGAAATGGACACTACCGCTCAGGAAAAAAGGAGGAAAATACCATTTGATGTGCGATAACAGAATCCAACTCAAATCACTATTAAAATAATAGCTTAAACAAAAATGTCAGTCAAATCAATAACCTGCAAATAATGTTGCTTCTGTCCAAACTCTTATAAAACACACAGATGTATCAAAATCTATTTTCAGAACAGACAGAGCAATACCTTCAAGGATAGCAGATGCAATTTAGCTAACTAAATAATCCTGTTACTGCAAACTTTATTCAAAACCTATTTGGCTCATATGATCGGTTGAATTATAAAAAAAATGACCATAAGGGAAATTAAATTGGCTTCAGCATCAACATGTTCCCAGAACTAGTGGCAATTTTTAGAGATGGCAGGTAGCCTCGTGGTTAAGAGCGTTGGCCAGTAACCGAAAGGTCACTGGTTTGAATCCCCAAGCTGACAAGGTGAACATTCTGTTCATGTGCCCTTGAGCAAGGCACTTAACCCCAATTGCTATGGATAAGAGCGTCTGCTAGAGATGTTTGGCCTCAACTAAGGCCCTATAGTTCACAAGGAGTTAAAAATAATAAGTGAAGTTGGCCTAAACTCACAGTCATCGTCTGTGTGAAGCTTGGCTTTGAGTTTCTCCATCTTCCTCTCGTCTCGGAGCAGAGTCCTGTCTTTCTTCAGGGTGCCCGTCCCATCCTCCTTCTTCTCCTCCATTACCTCCTGGATCAGAGAGTACTCCTCGTAGTTGGTGATTCCTGAAATCACAGGGGAAAGCTTTCAGACAACCTCAAACCACTGGCTCTCCTATGACAGGTGTTAAAACAAATCATGTAATCCAGGTGTTTTTACAAATAATGGACCACTCACCTATTCTACTGCATATCGTCACTAGCAGCTCTCCCACTGTTTTGGAGTCATCCACCATAATAGTTTTCACAGCTCCATCCAGCATCTTGATCTTCAATGGCCTCTGTTTCTTCTTGTATTCAAGGATATCCTGAGAAGGAGGGAGAGGGAGGGAGAGCAAAATATAAACTGTGAATGTGGCAAAATGTAGAGCGAGTGATCAAACATTTAGCCAGTCGAAGGCGAGAGGGATGAACGGAGGGCAGAAAATCTAATTTAACGGTTGCCTATTCCATCCCCACAACTCTCTAATTTCTCACACACAGCAATATGAAAAAGATTTTCCTCTGAACTACATACTCTGTCATTCCAACAGGCCTGGTACTTCACCCTGCTTTAAACACACAGCACTTGTCTAGAGAGGAAATACCAATGGAAAACACATCCAACGAACACGTTTGGTGTGTGTGATCTTTGAGGACCGACTTCAATCAAGAATAGTGTCAGTGTGTGTGTGTGTGTGTGTGTGTGTTACAGTATGTGATTCTCATACTTTAAATACTTTCTCTATGGCAACAACTACAAAGAACCTTCGCTACAGTAGAGAACCCTCGCTACAGTATAGGACTGGTATAGGTATGCTTTAGGTAGGTTTTTACCCCATTCCGCAGCATGTAATAATCCAGAGTTCTTCCTGACTCCAGCCAGATGCCTTTCCTGGGGTCCTCATCAGAAAGGAACAGACCGTAGTCTGAGGCTGGAAGACAATAGGAATAGAAGTTACCATTAGCAATAGGATGAATGATGCATTTCTAAGCCCTTGTTTCTAGTGTTGAGAGGCAGGTACCATTCTAATTCTTCCGAAGTGCATCCTCCCTTCCTTGAAGTAATCAGTGCTAAGACATGACTGTACAGATGAAAGCCACGTGGTGCCCTTGCTTTCACCTGTTAAGGAAGGATGGTCTATAAAGGAATTTGAATGTGGCTTGTGTCGCTTGTATGTCTGTGTCTTGTGAGTGTACCTTGTCCAGTCTGGGCTTCGGGAACCCTCTCTCTGATGATTCTGCAGGCGTCGTAGACGGCCGTGGACGGCTCAAACTGCATGGTCTTCACCAGGTTGCACTGGCAGACGCAGATCTTCAGGGACAGGGCCACCATCTTGGCAGGCGGTGTGGGGGGTATGTCTACACCTGGGAGAATGGAGGGTGAGATCAGTATAAGATGTGGATGAGAACAAAGGAAATACAACTACTTAGTTATTTTCCATGAAGCCAAGACACAGACGTGACCGCACCACATTAGTAATATTTCACAGAATTCATTCTGGTGAGTTAGAGCCTATGACAAATTCACAAGTTCTCAAATACAGTCCATCTGTTGTCTGGGGAAAACGAAGGGGGTCAAAACTGAAGTCACGTCTGTATCTGGATTTAAACAACGTGAGAAGAACACTGCCATCTGTCTGTCTCACTGAGCGGGCAGACACTCAAACAACCTGAAACTCAATTTATCTGTAACCCAGACAGACAGAAATGAGCCATGTGCCACTCGGAGACGATAGAGAACATATCCTGCATATTACTCAGACAAGGAGAAATAACTGCACCTGCAACAGTCTATTTACCTAGATATATACCTACAACAATTTCACTACACCTGCAATAACATCTGCTAAAAATGTGTATGTGACAAATCAAATTTGATTTGACAGCGTAAGGGGAGGATTTCCTACCGCATATACAACCTTCAGACTGACCAGAACAACTTGCTCAAGTTAGGAAAACACTCTCCAACAATCTATAGGACTAGGGCTGTTAAGGTGTCCGTATTACCGCCACACCGGTGGTCACGAGTCATGAAGGCAGTCAAATTCCACAAGACCGTTTAGTCATGGTAATTAGGCTTCTCCAAGCTCTGATGCTGCTGATGGTATTAGTAGCTTACCCAACTTGCTAACTGCCTGGTACTCTGCACTCTACTGTCCTTCTAATCACTCTGACAATGCAAATGTGATCGAAAATCAAATCAAACACTTCATGAGCTCATGTTGCGCAACATTTCTATAGGCTATGCAATTGCATGAGAAAACAGTGGTGCCCTCTATTAAAAAGAGGATCCAATCAGCTTTCTATAGGCTAGGCCTGCTATATTTATTTCTCAACGTTCCTAATATTAAGCACATTGCTTCTCTTTACAACAGGAGTATAGCCTATCTGGCTGGCATTTAAAAAATGAGCATTAGCTATTTAAGTGCATAGGTGACATGTATTTTCCCCCCTGCCTGTTTCGAGACGGGTGCATGATAATGGTCCATTCTAAATCAATACAAATTTCACACATATGTTATTTTGTATATGTAAAGACAAGATTAAATCAAGAATAGTCTGATGGATGACAACATTAGCTTGTGAATTATAATATATCATTTGTGAATGATGCCCAGCATAAGGCAAGAAACAAGGCATTTTTTGGCTACTTTAAAAAAAAAATCATAGTCGCACACCCCGTTTAGCCTAGCCCATAGGCCTATATGCTTTGAGGCCTGTAAGTTTGTATCACAACTAAAGTGGATAAATAACTTCTTAAAATTAAGCATATTAAACCGCTTTACAAGGGGTGTAGAGGCTAACTGGCAAATAAAACAATAAAAATCTCATTTTATTTGTCACACACATGGTTAGCAGATGTTAATGCGAGTGTAGCAAAATGATTGTGCTTCTAGTTCTGACAGTGCAGTAATATCTAACAAGTAATCTAACAAATTCACAACAACTACCTAATACACACAAGTGTAAAGAGATGGAATAAGAATATGTACATATATGGATGAGCGATGGCTATGCGGCACAGAGACGCAATAGACGGTATGAAATACAGTATATACAGTGGGGCAAAAAAGTATTTAGTCAGCCACCAAATGTGCAAGTTCTCCCACTTAAAAAGATGAGATAGTTGATGTGTACCTATGATGAAAATTACAGGCCTATGAAATCCAGAGAATCACATTGTAGGATTTTTAATTAATTTATTTGCAAATTATGGTGGAAAATAAGTATTTGGTCTATAACAAAAGTATACTTTGTTATATACTTTTTGTTGGCAATGACAGAGGTCAAACGTATTCTGTAAGTCTTCACAAGGTTTTCACACAGTTGCTGGTATTTTGGCCCATTCCTCCATGCAGATCTCCTCTAGAGCAGTGATGTTTTGGGGCTGTTGTTGGGCGACACGGACTTTCAACTCCCTCCAAAGATTTTCTATGGGGTTGAGATCTGGAGACTGGCTAGGCCACTCCAGGACCTTGAAATGCTTCTTACAAAGCCACTCCTTCGTTGCCCGGGCGGTGTGTTTGGGATCATTGTCATGCTGAAAGACCCAGCCACGTTTCATCTTCAATGCCCTTGCTGATGGAAGGAGGTTTTCACTCAAAATCTCACGATACATGGCCCAATTCATTCTTTCCTTTTTTCGATGGATCAGTCGTCCTGGTCCCTTTGCAGAAAAACAGCCCCAAAGCATGATGTTTCCACCCCCATGCTTCACAGTAGGTATGGTGTTCTTTGGATGCAACTCAGCATTCTTTGTCCTCCAAACATGACGAGTTGAGTTTTTACCAAAAGTTATATTTTGGTTTCGACTGACCATATGACATTCTCCCAATCTTCTTCTGGATCATCCAAATGCTCTCTAGCAAACTTCAGACGGGCCTGGACATGTACTGGCTTAAGCAGGAGGACACATCTGGCACTGCAGGATTTGAGTCCCTGGCGGCGTAGTGTGTTACTGATGGTAGACTTTGTTACTTTGGTCCCAGCTCTCTGCAGGTCATTCACTAGGTCCCCCCGTGTGGTTCTGGGATTTTTGCTCACTGTGTTCTTGTGATCATTTTGACCCCACGGGGTGAGATCTTGCATGGAGCCCCAGATCGAGGGAGATTGTCAGTGGTCTTATATGTCTTCCATTTCCTAATAATTGCTCCCACAGTTGATTTATTCAAACCAAGCTGCTTACCTATTGCAGATTCAGTCTTCCCAGCCTGGTGCAGGCCTACAATTTTGTTTCTGGTGTCCTTTGACAGCTCTTTGGTCTTGGCCATAGTGGAGTTTGGAGTGTGACTGTTAGAGGTTGTGTAGAGGTGTCTTTTATACTGATTACAAGTTCAAACAGGTGCCATTAATACAGGTAACGAGTGGAGGACAGAGGAGCCTCTTAAAGAAGAAGTTACAGGTCTGTGAGAGCCAGAAATCTTGCTTGTTTGTAGGTGACCAAATACTTATTTTCCACCATAATTTGCAAATAAATTCATTAAAAATCCTGCAATGTCATTTTCTGGATTTTTTTTCTCATTTTGTCTGTCATAGTTGAAGTGTACCTATGATGAAAATTACAGGCCTCTCATGTTTTTAAGTGGGAGAACTTGCACAATTGGTGACTAAATACTTTTTTGCCCCACTGTACATATGAGATGAGTAATGTAGGATATGTAAACATTATTAAAGTGGCACTATTTAAAGTGACTAGTAATACCTTTATTAAATCCATTAATTAGTGGCCAGTATTTTGAGTCTATATGTTGGCAGCATCCTCTATGTTAGTGATGGCTGTTTAACAGTCTGATGGCCTTGAGATAGAAGCTGGGATACACACACACACACACACACACACACACACACACACACAAACACACACATATATACATATATACATACATATATACACACACACACAAACACACACACACACACACACACACACACATATATACAAATAAAAGCAATAATCAGCGAGTGAGTTTCAAGTTTGGGGATGATCATTTTCACAATAAAATGCACCTTTATAATAACAAGCATTACATGCATAATCGCATTTGCGGTCACTTTTGATAGTGTGTTTTCCCGCTAATGGAACATTCACGCTTATGTAAAACAGCCTTATTGCGTAAAAGTTTTTTGATGCTAGTGGTTGTATTAAATTGATATCCATTTGCATCCCACAACTGTCCCAGACTATGTTTGGAATATTTATTTCCTCGCACAGAATAGGTAAACTTTTGTACTATGGGGGATAGTAGATTGACATAGGCTAGGGCTTTTACTGTTCGTTAATTCTACTCATCTTGTTGGCTGCCGAAAAGTAAATGTGGACAGTTATTCCAATATGCACCTCGGCATGTGTCTGTCTTCACTTGTAGCCTGTGTGAAAGATCCAATCACATGATGGATAGCCATATGAGTGAGAGGTGCTTCGGAGGACACAGCACTCAGGGAGAAGGGAATTATCATTATTTTATTCAGCACAAGGGCACCAAGGCCACTGGCCGCAAAAGGCACAGATTATTTTAGGGGGCGTTACGGCCACACAAAGGGGATGCTGCCGGGAAATTCGAGGCATTATCAACTGCTTGTTCAATTGTGAGTGAGAGACAGATGAATTGTGTAGAACCTGCACATAAAACAAAGCAGAGCTCATGCCTTTCATGCAACTTTTTTCAAATCACGATTAGAGTCGCATCAAGCAGTTTTACAATGTATTACAAATCTAAACATATAGCCCAACGTTTGAAGAACTAAAGTTACATGCATAACTAAATTAAGCATATAGGATTACCTATTTCTTTGTTAACCACTCAACACAGGATAGCCGCGTGTTCCACACTCCCTCAAATCCTTTGGAGAAAATATAATTTATATTTTGTTCACCTTTGTTCAATTGTTTTCTTCATACTATAAAATTATCTAAAATAATGCCACAGAATTCTAAGCAAATCTTGTCTGCTAAATGAACTAGTGTAGCCCACAGCCATACGGCATAGCCAGGACCTAACATAAAGACAACTCAGAGTACGCTATCCTGTTCTTCTGAAATAGACTACATTTTCTTCATATTATGTTTCTTTAGAGCTGTCTAAAATTAATAATGTATTTATTGTGAAGATGTAGGCTATATTACATGGTTTTATTATACTTTTTTATAGACGTTACAAAGTTCTGCATCAGATGCTTGTATTGAAGCCAAGTGACGCTATATTTGTTTATGTTAATTAACGGTCAACTACCGTGAGACCGGGAGTTATTTGCTTGACAATCACCGGCTGATTACATTTTGTGACCGCCACAGCCCTATATAGGACTATCGAACTGCCTTTACCAATACTGAAACATGCATGAGAGCACCAGCTGTTCCGGAAGACTGCGATCACGCTCTCCGCAGCTGATGTGAGTAAGACCTTTAAACAGGGTAAGATTCACAAGGCCAGATGGATTACCAGGACATGTACTGCAAGCATGCGCTGACCAACTGGGGCGGCAGGGTAGCCTAGTGGTTAGAGCGTTGGACAAGTAACTGGAAGGTTGCAAGTTCAAACCCCCGAGCTGACAAGGTACAAATCTGTCGTTCTGCTCCTGAACAAGGCTGTTCCTAGGCCGTCATTGAAAATAAGAATTTGTTCTTAACTGACTTGCCTAGTTAAAAGGTAAAATAAAAAATAAATAAATACAAACTGGCAAGTGTCTTCACTGACATTTTCAACCTCTCCCTGTCCAAGTCTGTAATAACAAAATGTTTTAAGCAGACCACCAGTTCCTGTGCCCAAGAACACTAAGGAAACCTGCCTAAATGACTACTGACCCGTTGCACTCAAGTCTGTAGCCATGAGGTGCTTTGAAAGGCTGGTCATGGCTTACAACACCATTATCCCAGAAACCCTATACCCACTCCAATTTGCATAAAGCACCAACAGATCTTTCCCACCCGGACAAAAGGAACACCTATGTGAGAATGCTATTCATTGACCACAGCTCGGCGTTCAACACCATAGTGCCCTCAAAGCTCATCAATAAGCTAAAGACCCTGGGACTAAACACCTCCCCCTGCAACTGGATCCTGTACTTCCTGACGGGCCGCCCCCAGATGGTAAGGATAGGTAACAACACATCCGCCACGTTGATCCTCAACACAGGGGCCACTCAGGGGTGCGTGCTCAGTCTCCTCCTGTACTCCATGTTCACTCATGACTGCACGGCCAGGCACAACTCCAACACCATCATTAAATTTGCTGATAGTACAACAGTGGTAGGCCTGATCACCAACAACAACAAGACAGCCTATAGGGAGGTCCGAGACCTGGCCATGTATTGCCAGGACAACAACCTATCCCTCAACGTGATCAAGACAAAGGAGATGATTGTGGACTACAAGAAAAAGTGGACCTAGCATGTCCCCCATTCTCATCGATGGGGCTGCAGTGGAGCAGGTTGAGAGCTTCAAGTTCATTGGTGTCCACATCACCAACAATCCAAGAACACCAAGACAGTTGTGAAGAGGGCACGACAAAACCTATTCCCCCTCAGGAGACTGAAAAGATTTGGCATGGGTCTCCAGATCCTCAAAAGGTTCTACTGCTGCACCATCGAGAGCATCCTGACTGCATGCATCACTGCCTGGTATGGCAACTGCTCGGCCTCCGACCGCAAGGCACTACAGAGGGTAGTGCAAACAGCCCAATACATCACTGGGGCCAAGCTTCCTGCCATCCAGGAACTCTATACCAGGCGGTGTCAGAGGAAGGCCCTAAAAATGGTCAGACTCCAGCCAGACTGTTCTCTCTGCAACCGCATGGCAAGCGGTACAAGAGCGCCAAGTCTAGATCCAAAAGGCTTCTTAATAGCTTGTACCCCCAAGCCATAAGACTGCTAAACAGCTAATCAAATGGCTATCCAGACTATTTGCATTGACCCCCGCCACATTTTCTTTTTTTTACACTGCTGCTACTTGCTGTTTATCATCTATGCATAGTCACTTTACTTACCCCTACCTTCATGTACTGGTAGCCCCTATATTAGAGGTCGACCGATTAATCGGAATGGCCGCATTTTCTGACACCGATTACATTGCACTCCACAAGGAGACTGCGTGGCAGGCTGACTACCTGTTGTGTGAGTGCAGCAAGGAGCCAAAGTAAGGTGCTAGCTAGCATTAGCATCTTATAAAAATATAGCATCTTATAATAAACAACCAATCTTAACATAATCACTAGTTAACTACACATGGTTGCATATAATCGATGCGGTGCCTGTTAATTTGTCATTGAATCACAGCCTATTTCGCCAAACAGGTGATTTAACAAGCACATTCGCAAAAAAAAGCATTGTCTTTGCACCAATGTGTACCTAACCATAAACATCAACGCCTTTCTTAAAATCAAGTGACACAAGTATACATTTTTAAACCTGCATATTTAGTTAAAATTGCCTGCTATCATGAATTTATTTTAACAAGGGAAATGGTGTCACTTCTCTTGCGTTCTGTGCAAGCAGAGTCAGGGTATATGCAGCAGTTTGAGCCACCTGGCTCGTTGAACTGTGTGAAGACCATTTCTTCCTAACAAACACCGTAATTAATTTGCCAGAATTTAACATAATTATGACATAACATTGAAGGTTGTGCAAAGTAACAGCAATATTTAGACTTATGGATGCCACCTGTTAGATAAAATACGGAACAGTTCCGTATTTCACTGAAAGAATAAACGTTCTGTTTTAGAAATGATAGTTAACATGTTTGATCATATTAATGACCTAAGGCTCGTATTTCTGTGTGTTACTATATTATAATTAAGTCTATGATTTGATAGAGCAGTCTGAGCGGTTGTAGGCAGCAGCAGGCTCGTAAGCATTCATTCAAACATCACTTTCGTGCATTTGTCGTCAGCTCTTCGCTGTGCTTCAAGCATTGCGCTGTTTATGACTTCAAGCCTATCAACTCCCGAGATTAGGCTGGCAATACTAAAGTATCTATTAGAACATCCAATAGTCAAAGGTATATGAAATACAAATGGTATAGAGAGAAATAGTCCTATAATAACTACAACCTAAAACCTCTTACCTGGGAATATTGAAGACTCATGTTAAAAGGAACCACCAGCTTTCATATGTTCTCATGTTCTGAGCAAGGAACTTAAACGTTAGCTTTTTTACATGGCACATCTTGCACTTTTACTTTCTTCTCCAACACTTTGTTTTTGCATTATTTAAAACAAATTGAACATGTTTCATTATTTATTTGAGACTAAATTGATTTTATTGATGTATTATATAATAAGTTAAAATAAGTGTTCATTCAGTATTGTTGTAATTGTCATTATTACACATATATACATTTCATTCATTCATACATACAAACATACATAAAAAGATATATAAAACAATTGGCGATTAATCGGTATCGGCTTTTTTTTGGGTCCTCCAATAAATTGGTATCGGCGTTGAAAAATGATAATCGGTCGACCTCTGCCCTATATAGCCTCGTTATTGTTATTTTATTGTTGCCCTTTTATTTTTTACTTTAGTTTATTTAGTAAATATTTTGCCTAAAACAGAATTGTTGGTTAAGGGCTTGTAAGTAAGCATTTCAAGGTAAAGTCATGTGACAAATACAATTTGATTGAAGTCTGGTGGATTTTACAGGTCGGGTTAGGGTGTGAACACTTCCTAGCCTTGAGAAAAACCATTTGGCTCTTTCCTTCACTCGCAATAAACTGAAACATCTCTCTCTTTATTGGTCTGCCAGAGGGAGCCTTAAAAATGAAATGGCTGGCATCAAACAGAACTGACAATTAATGTTCTTAGTAACAACCAAACCATCACTCATCATTTACACAAGTAGGTCTTGATTATTGCAATAATAAATACAAATAATTCTCATAAGAATATGCTTGGCATGAGATGACTGCAGGCTAACGAGAAGATGCTCTGCTATCAAACATGGATTACCACACCAGCCTGCTATCCTTCCTATTCTCTCCCTCAGACGAGGAAGGATTTGCTGAGATCTAGTCGGGTTTTGAAACAACTTCCAGTACACAGAAAAGCAAACCCACTGTGGGAGAAAGGGATATAGAAACTACAATGTACAGTGAAATGACAAGGTAGAATAATGGCATAGCTTTTCATGATCATGTTCAGATTATTAGGGTCACAGTAGGCAAGTAAATGTGGTGGTGTTAATGGTCATTTGTGAGCAGGCTAAGCCCTTGGCTTCCAGATGACCCCATATCCATGTCTGACTTCCTGCTACTGTGACATCCCCTCTATAGCCACCTGTCATTTGTCCTGTCCTCCAGACCACATCCATTCGATTAACACCAGTCAATAGGGGCTGCAGCCACCCAAGGCAGGCAGGCAGAGACGGGTACAAAGGCCTGTTCAGCAGTACCAAGGTCACCTCCAGCCAAGCGGTCTGATAGAGAGAGGAGAAAGAGCCTCTTGTGCCCACACAGCCTCACACCTGATTCACCTTTATCATACATCTCAATGTCTAATGAAGGAGAGCAGAATAGTATCATCTGAAAGCAGACTAGTAGCGGAAGCATACTTCAGGTCAACAACAAAACATTGTAAGGAAAACAACCTAAGGTGAAATCTGAGCCACTTCCTTTTGCAGGAGTGAGAGAGGGATGGATAGAGAAGAGAGAGGGATGTACAGAGAAGAGAGAGGGATGGATAGAGAAGAGAGAAAAGGGTTAGAGCATGGAAAGAGGTAGAGAGTGGGAAAGAGGTAGAGAGCGAGAGACAGAAGCAGAGCGAGAAATAGGGAGAGAAAGGAGGATAGAGTATATAGAAAGAGAGACCATGTAATTTAATAGATCAATGAATGAGCCTGGTCCTGCTGGGAATCCCCAGGCCTGGTTACTGTAACATGGTCTCCAATCCAATAGGAGACTACAATACTGGAGGGCCACTGGGATGGACATTCAATGCACGGACAGAACACATCAATGTGGTACAAATAGAATACTGTGTGTGTGTGTGTGTCCACCAATACAATATAGCCTCATCTTATGACCGTCAGGCTGACTCTACAACAGCACATGGCCTCAGGTTAACACAATGAAGGTTGGAATAGAATCACATCTACCTCAGATTTGATCAAGTTCCATTTGGCAAAAATTTAATCCCTACGGCCAATTCTACATTCAGCCATGATGAACTCAGATGAACTCAAATTAGCCTGCTGCAAGTGAGATGGATTTGTTTGGGGAGAAGGGCATGGTAAAAAAACTACTCAGAGAGCAACATCTGGTGCGAAGCTAACAGTGAGACGCAGCAGGCTTCTTAAATATCTTCTTGATAAACTGAGGCTAAAAGTTCTAATGCATTCCCGGAGCATGTAGCAGACTATGATCCATCCATTTTACATGGAGCGCCTGTGGATAATAAATAGGTTAGTGATGTCAGACCATCTTCTCCATGCAGCCAGTCCCCACATGAATGATTACAGAAACATGAGTTTCTCAGACTAAACAGGATGGGCCATGTTAGTTTGATGGAGTGTGTGGACACATGTCTACTTGTGCTTGTGTACAGAATTGTGTACTAAAAGTCCTAAGAAACACCAAAGGGTGGTCAGTGTGTGAGGACCAGGGCTGTATGTGTGGTAGAGAGACAGTATGCCAGTGCTTTAGTGCCTGGGTATCACATGCAAACCTACTATGTACAATCAAAAGACACACACACACCATTGCAGAAGTTAGGTGGTGTGTCCCTGCTGCCTGGTTTACTTGGTGATTTATCAACTTCACATGTATCTCATTAGCACGGCATCTGGATTCTCTCCAATACACAAACACAGTGGGCAACGCTGAATTGTGTGTGTGTGTGTGTGTGTGTGTGTGTGTGTGTGTGTGTGTGTGTGTGTGTTGGGGTCAGGAGGTCTGTGTCAGTAGGCAGCAGCATTAAACAGAGAGGTTTCACCCAGAGAGGAGAGGAGCCTCTGACCCCAGACAGACCTGCTGGAGGGTAACTAGAGAAGGAGCATGACAGAGGCCATCTCCAGCCTCATCTATCAACTTATTGGTTACAGCCTCCCTCATCTTCTCAACCCACTGTCTCTGGACGCTCCATGTAGCCAAGGCTGCCTGCCTGCAGGCACATATCTAGGACCAGCTAAGCCTCTCCCGGTCCGAAACAAAATTCTTGGAATCTACCCCTAGTCCCCTCGCTCCTACTTGCGACCTGATGGCTACTGACAGCTCACATCGCCAACATGTCTGTTCAGTCACGGGTTGCCATAGTTACATAAACTGCTTGCAGTAATCTTTGCCCTGACATTTTCAAAACAAAGGAGAGGGGGAACAACTACACACAGTCAATGTACCCACACCGCAACAGTCCCAGATCGACGATAAGTAGATTCTCCTCTGTCAGTGGAGGCTGTAGAACCACATCAAAAAGGCAAGGCAGTCAGCTTGGATCAGTGAGTAAGTAAAATATACCCTGCAGATACATTCTCTCCAAGACCAAACCCCTATACAGAACCAGGAGGTCACTCACCCACACAACTCTCCACCCACAACATTTAGCACATTATGCACAAGGAGGAACATGATCAAACCCAGCTACAACGCAGGGAAACATGAATAGGGAGTCCCCTATGATGTCAGGTGTAGATATCAAATGACAGGCCAACCGTGGGTTTTATGATGTAGTTCTGCATACATGTAGTCTGATTACTAGTCATGTCTGGTAAAATCCCTTGTGAGGGGCTTTTCAGGGACAGAGAACAGTTTTGGTTTTCATGTTTCTGTTCTACCAGCTTAGACTGTTTCCCTGCAGTCATAAGAAGGTTGTGAAAGCTTTTTGAAAGGACAGCAACAACAGGAAGTAAAAGGCATCAGGCATAAATCTCAGCTCCTGAACCGGCAACTCAACGAAGGGCTGAGCCAGAGCAGACAGCAGCATTTGCACTTAGCACCCCTGGACCTCCTGAAACACGCTGCGTAAGCAAGCACTGTCGATAACTAAACAGTCACACACACACCTCTTCTGGTTCGCCCTGTGTGAGATCCTCTTCACACTCCACTATATCTCCATGTCAGCTGGAGGCAGCAGGAGCTAAAGCACTAGATGAGCCAAGCTCAGAAGTGAGTCATTATACAGACCCCACTATGCTTCTGGGTGGGTGTTCGTCAAGCCTGCCTCTCTGCCTGCCTGCCTGCCTGGCTGCCTGCCTCCCTGCCTGCCTGCCTAGGCATAAACATCTCCATACAGCACACATCAATCTCTCTGGAACACACAGCTTGCTTTGGGTAGGGTCCCAAATAGCACCACATCCATATTTAGTGCACTACTTTTGACTAGGGGATATAGGGCTCTGATCAAAAGTTGTGCAATAGGGCGCATTTGGGATGCAACCTGGGACACTCTTCCAAACAGAGGGATTCCTGAGACGCCCAAGAACGTCTGCTTTGGGAAAAAATGGGACCACTGACTTCCCTACAGGAATATCTCACAAAAGAATAGTACTACCAGTCTGTTCTGTAGACAATAGTGTAGGTGGGCTGTAGGTGTACTTAAAATTCCATCAAAAAGGCTGAAATACCGTGCCTTCAGAAAGTATTCATACCCATAGAGGTATTGCACATTTTGTTGTGTTACAGCCTGAATTCAAAATGGATTAAATAGCTTTTTTTTTCTCACCCATCTACAAACAATACATCATAATGACACAGTGAAAACAAGTTTAGAAACGTTTGCAAATTTGACATTGAAACAGAAATCTCTCATTTACATAAGTATTCCCACCCCTGAGTCAATACTTTGTAGAAGCACCTTAAGCAGTGATGACAGCTGTGAGGCTTTCTGGGTGAGTCTCTAAGAGCTTTCCAAACATGGATTGTGCAACATTTCCCCATTATTATTTTCAAAATTCTTCAAACTCTTGTTGTTGATCATTGCCAGACAAACCTTTTTCAGGTCTTGCCATAGATTTTCAAAACTGTAACTCAGCCACTCAGGAACATTCACTGTCTTCTTGGTAAGCAACTCCAGTGTAAATTTGGCCTTGTGTTATAGGTTATTGGAGTGCTGAAAAGGTGAAGGCATTTGAAAAACCTCCCTGGTCTTTGTGGTTGAATCGGTGTTTGAAATTCACTGCGACTGAGGAACCTTACAGATAAAATTATGTGTGGGGTACAGAGATGAGGTAGTCATTAAGAAATCATGCTAAACACCATTATTGTGCACAGAGTGAGTCCATGCAACTTATTAAGCACATTTCTACTCCTGAATGTATTTAGGCTTGCCATAACAAAGGGGTTGAATACTTATTGACTCAAGACATTTCAGCATTTCATTTTAATTCATTTCAATACAGTAGGGAAGAGAGGAGCATGTCAACAAGTCAAATCTCTAAAAACGTGATTCCACTTCAATATTATGGGGTATTGTGTGTAGGCCAGTGACAAAACATCTCTATTTAATCCACTTTAGCCTACAGCCTACATATATTATCTATTTTCAGTTTCAGCTCACATGATCATTTCCTATGACTTACAACACAATATTCTACAGGCTGCATTGTGTCGCTCAAGTCCTTTCACTATGTGGGACAGTCCCATCAGTGACACAGCAGCATGGATTTCATCCTAAAGAGAGGGAAATCAACACTCTGTCATGTACTAGATACAGCTAAAGTCGGAAGTTAACATACACTTAGGTTGAAGTCATTAAAACTTGTTTTTCAACCACTCCACAAATTTCTTGTTCACAAACTATAGTTTTGGAAAGTCGGTTAGGACATCTACTTTATGCATGGCACAAGTAATATTTCTAACAATTGTTTCCAGACAGATTATTTCACTTATAATTCACTGTATCACAATACCAGTGGGTCAAAAGATTAGATAGACTGCCTTTAAACAGCTTGGAAAATTCACCAAAAAGTATGTAATGGTTTTAGAAGCTCGTGATGGTCTAATTTACATAATTTCAGTCAATTGGAGGTGTACATGTGGAGGAATTTCAAGGCCTACCTTCAAACTCAGTGCCTCGTTGCTTGAAATCATGGGGAAATCAAAAGAAATCAGCCAAGACCTCAGAAAAAAATTGTAGACCTCCATAAGTCTGGTTCATCCTTGGGAGCAATTTCCAAATGCCTGAAGGTACCATGATCATCTGTACAAACAAAAGTACGCAACTATAAACACCATGGGACCACACAGCCGTCATACCGCTCAGGAAGGAGAAGCGTTCTGTCTCCTAGAGATGAACGTACTTTGGTGCGAAAAGTGCAAATCAATCGTAGAATATCAAAGAACCTTGTGAAGATGCTGGAGGAAACAGGTACAAAAGTATCTGTATCCACAGTAAAACAAGTCCTATATCGACATAACCTGAAAGGCCACTCAGCAAGGAAGAAGCCACTGCTCCAAAACCGCCATAAAAAAGCCAGACTACGGTTTGCAACTGCACATGGGGACAAAGATCGTACTTTTTGGAGAAATGTCCTCTGGTCTGATGAAACAAAATAGAACTTTTTGGCCATAATGACCATCATTATGTTTGGAGGAAAACGGGGGAGGCTTGCAAGCCAAAGAACACCATCCCAACAGTGAAGCACGTAGGTGGCATAATCATGTTGTGGGGGTGCTTTGCTGCAGGAGGGACTGGTGCACTTCACAAAATAGATGGCATCATGAAGGAGGAAAATTAGGTGGATATATTGAAGCAACATCTCAAGACATAAGTCAGGAAGTTAAAGCTTGGTCTCAAATGGGTCTTTCCAAGTGGACAATGACCCCAAGCATACTTCCAAAGTTGCTGTAAAATGGCTTAAGGACAACAAAGTAAAGGTATTGGAGTGGCCATCACAAAGCCCTGACCTCAATCCCATAGAACATTTGTGGGCAGAACTGAAAAAGTGTGTGCGAGCAAGGAGTCCTTACAAACCTGACTCAGTTACACCAGCTCTGTCAGGAGGAATGGGCCAAAATTCACCCAACGTATTGTGGGAAGCTTGTGGAAGGCTACCGTAAATGTTTGACCCAAGTTAAACAATTTAAAGGCAGTGCTACCAAATACTAATTGAGTGTATGTAAACTTCTGACCCACTGGGAATGTGATTAAAGAAATAAAAGCTGAAATAAATAATTCTCTACTATTATTCTGAAATGTCACATTCTTAAAATAAAGTGGTGATCCTACATGTCTGGAATTGTGAAAGTGAGTTGAAATGTATTTGGCTGAGGTGTATGTAAACTTCTGACTTCAACTGCAGTTATACATAATCCTCCTACTCATGATTCCTCTCAAGCCTCATCACTGCAACTGCTCGCCTCATCACTGCAGCTGCTAGCTGGAATGAGAACACACAGGACACATTCCATTTTCCAGTTCCTAAAGGCTTCAGCTCCAGAAGACGTCTCTCTGCTTGGCCTGCTTCCCAGTCCTGACAGGTGCAGGTACAGGCCACTAGGTTTCTGGCCAGGCTACACAAGTTGACTGTGATGCAGTCGACTTGGAAGGTGGAAGGTGACAAACGACTGCTCCAGTGCCAGCCAGCTGCAGCAAGGGCATTGGCCAAGTGGCCTCTAACCCACAACAACCATACCAGTGAATTGAAAACCACTAGCAAGAAGACAGCTGTGTGTGAGTGTGAGAGAGTGAGAGCATGACGGTGTGACCATGACGGTGTGAGGCAGAGGCCTGCAGCTACACAGCCCCCCCCCCCCCCCCCCCAGAGTTCTCATCAGGCATAAAGCTCATGGTTTCACTTCATAGCAATACTCAGTCTGAACCTTCTGACAGTTGAAGCCACATGAATACATAACTACATTCCCTTGTAAAATGTATAGAGCTATTGACTTTAGCTTACTGATTTGAACAGTTGATTCATTGGATTAATACTAGAAAAGAATAATGAAAGATGGAACATTCTGGCAAACACTTCAGTTCCTTGCACCCCTCTGAAAAATGGCAAACCTGTCCACAGCACGACATCACTTATTTACAGAGCATGTAATTTCTCTCTTTTAGGAAACACTTAAATAGCCTAACCACATCATGTAAACCTCAACACACAACGGCTCATAGCCGTTAGCTACAGTCCCACAACAACATGTGCCCTTGTCTCTTACCATTTTCCAACAACTGGTATTTTATGAATTGAGGGAGGCTTAGACAGGCAATTCAATGACGCCATGTAGTTTCCTAAATATTTTCACATCAACAGAGTCCATGGGAATTGAATGTGATGTCTGCCCTGAAACGTGTTGGTTTCTCAGCCATTGAATAAAGCTATGGCAACAACACTGTTCATTGTAGAAGACAGCTTTGAAGATGGATAAACAAATAATGTTTGTAGGTAGTTAAATGACATCAACCAAGTCAACAATAAGCAACCACCAACTAACAGTCTGCTCCAGTCCAACACTGTTGGATATATTCATTGTTATTACATTTAGTAGGTTTTCATGTTGCTGGTAGTGTCAAATATTATCACTAAAAATAAACATCTGCCTTCAAAAAAAGAGTGATGATCCTGTCTTACTTCCAGAGAGGATAGTCTAGGCAGTAGCTTAACCTTCTCACTTCACATCATACTGCTCAGTCTTCTGTCAGGTCAGCCTTGAAATGACCCTCCTTAACCTTCCTGATCTATTTCAGTCTGGCATGGTTCTCACTACAAATACCATTAAGGGCTCTTAAAAAGTGCTTAAAGGGCTCTACACTGCAAAACTCAATTGGTCTTCTTGGCAAGAGAAAACACAATCAAAAGGATAGGCTCTAGTCTGGCAAGAGACAACACAATCAAAAGGATAGGCTCTAGTCTGGCAAGAGAAAACACAATCAAAAGGATAGGCTCTAGTCTGGCAAGAGAAAACACAATCAAAAGGATAGGCTCTAGTCTGGCAAGAGAAAACACAATCAAAAGGATAGGCTCTATTCTGGCAAGAGAAAACACAATCAAAAGGATAGGCTCTAGTCTGGCAAGAGACAACACAATCAAAATGATAGGCTCTAGTCTGGCAAGAGAAAACACAATCAAAAGGATAGGCTCTAGTCTGGCAAGAGAAAACACAATCAAAAGGATAGGCTCTAGTCTGGCAAGAGACAACACAATCAAAAGGATAGGCTCTAGTCTGGCAAGAGAAAACACAATCAAAAGGATAGGCTCTAGTCTGGCAAGAGAAAACACAATCAAAAGGATAGGCTCTAGTCTGGCAAGAGAAAACACAATCAAAAGGATAGGCTCTAGTCTGGCAAGAGAAAACACAATCAAAAGGATAGGCTCTAGTCTGGCAAGAGAAAACACAATCAAAAGGATAGGCTCTAGTCTGGCAAGAGAAAACACAATCAAAAGGATAGGCTCTAGTCTGGCAAGAGACAACACAATCAAAAGGATAGGCTCTAGTCTGGCAAGGTTGACGATAAAGGTTAAGAGAAAGAAAAATACACTACATGACCAAAAGTATGTGGACACCTGCAGGTTGAATATTTCATTCCAAAATCATGGGCATTAATATGGAGTTGATCCCCCTTTGCTGCTTCTGGGAAGGCTTTCCACTAGATGTTGTAACATTGCTGCGGGGACTTGCTTCAGCCACAAGTGCATTGAGGTCGGGCACTGATGTTTGGTGATTAGGCCTGGCTCGCAGTAAGCATTCCAATTCATCCCTAAGGTGTTTGATGGGGTTGAAGTCAGAGCTCTGTGCAGGCCAGTAAAGTTCTTCTACACCGGTCGACAAACCATTTCTGTATGGACCTTGCTTTGTGCACTGGGCATCGTCATGCTTAAACATGAAAGGGACTTCCCTAAATGCTTGACAAAGTTGAAAGCACAGAATCATCTAGAATGTAAATTGTACACTGTAGCATGAAGATTTCCCTTCACTGGAACTAAGGGGCCTATGCATGAACCATGAAAAAACAGCCCCAGACCATTATTCCGCCTCCACCAAACTTTACAGTGGGCACTATGCATTTGGGGCAGGTAGCGTTCTCCTGGCATCCGCCAAACCCAGATTTGTCCGCCGGACTGCCCAGAGTCCAATGGCAGCAAGCTTTACGCTACCCCAGCCGACGAACAGTTCTTGTGCTGACATTGCTTCCAGAGGCAGTTTGAAATGCGGTAGTGAATGTTGCAACAGAGGACAGGCTATTTTCACATCCTACGCGCTTCAGCACTCTGCCGTCCCGTTGTGAGCTTGTGTGGACTACCACTTTGCGGCTGAGCCGATGTTGTTCCTAGACGTTTCCACTTCACAATAACAGCACTTACAGTTGCCTGGGGCAGCTCTAGCAGGGCAGAAATTTGATGAACTGACTTGCTGGAAATGTAGAATCCTATGACGGTGCCATGCTTAAAGTCACTGAGCTCTTCAGTAAGGCCATTCTACAGCCAATACACCGGTCAGCAACCTGTGTGGCTGAACTAGCAGAGTCCACTCATTTTTGAATATATAGTGTAAATAATGGGACCAGCGGCGGAAGAAAGATGACGTAGTGAATGGTTGCAGTATGTTCCTGTTATATAATTCATTTAAACATTTTTCAAATGATCTACAACCACTTATTTACACGATTTTGCTACCGCTAGTAGTGTTTTCAATGTTAATCCTGCAAAATCAGCAACAGCGCTGGCCCAATTAATGAGTTGATTTGCAGATGTGGCGCATGGAATTCTTACATGGTCTTAACCTGTATTTTTTCTAAAATCAAATCAATGTTTATTGTTCGGGTACACAGATTTGCAGATGTTATCGCAGGTGCCAAGAAAGGCTAGTGTTTCTAGCTCTCAACAATGCAGTAATGCCTAGCAACACAAAACAAACATAATCCAAAAAGTGAAATTAAAGAATATAAAGTTATGTCTGAAAAAATGTAATTAACAACCCAAATAGCACTGTCAAAGTAATCAAAATGCAATCTACACCGGATAAATCTACACAAGATATAATAAGAATGATATGTACAGTGGTAGATATATTAGTGTGAGCTGTGTCAAGAATACAGTATAAAAGCATGTGGTGTGTGGTGTGTATCAGTAACTAAAATACAATGTACAGTAGTAGAAATATTAGAAAGCCAAGAATACAGCATGTAAATACACAGAACCAAACCCCAGCGCAAAATGGATAGAATTGCAGGAAATTAGCTTTCAGACCTGAGCTGCTAATGATCTGCGCTTTCAACCTAACATCCTGGAAAACTTATGGAAACCACTATTTGATTGAGTAGGAAACCACTGCCTTCCCTCAGGAGAGGTTAGAGCTCTAAATAGACAATTACAACTAATTTCCCTTGTTCAACTAATGCCCCATATTTAGGCAATTATCCAAACGTAATTATAGTATATGGATCTGTTTTGACAAATCGAGTGCAACAAACAGTGTAACACAAACCAGCTGTAAAAACCTATTAGGATATCAATTTCTCCTGGCTGTGGAAATAAGCCAGAACATATGCTTCCAACATTGAATATCACCATGAAAGTAAATGACTTCTGCATAATTGAGAAGTAATGAAACGATCCCAAAGCATCGTACAAACTAGGCTTTTTATTCATCGCAAGGGGACCAAGTGCACAAAAGAGGGACAATGGGATTCTTAGTAGTGTAACAGTCCCGTGTGTCTCAGATAGAGATAGATAGAGCATGGCGCTTGCAACTTCAGGGTTGTTGGTTCGATTCCCACAGGGGACCAGTACAGAAAAAATTATAAAAAATGTATGCACTCATTACTGTAAGTCCCTCTGGATAAGAGTGTCTGTTAATGACAAATGATAAAAAAGTGTTAAATAAACACTTAGCTGATGGTACAATAGCTTCAAATGTGAAAGCTATGGCAAGCACAACCCACACAACAGCGCAGTCTTCATCAAGATTGAAAACAACCTTCACAAATCACCCCAGTCAGATATTTGCCGTAGTGATTATGCTGTAGCTGAGCACCAATAAACATCTCACACAGACAGACTTGGCAGATTTCCAAGGCACAACTTTGATTACTTATCTACGAACTCAGGCAAAACCAAACAGGAAAGATGGCCACTCATCTGAGTCCAGTCTCACCAGACAATTGGCTCGTCTCTCAAGAGTTTTTTATTTACTGAGCATTCCTTCTCAAGATGATAAACTAATCTTCCAGATCTATAAACTGTGGAAATGAAAGCAACTGAACGTGTGTGTGTGTAAATTAATGCATAAATGAAGAAGCTACCTTCACTACAGTTTTCTAGACTGTTTCTTAACCACAAAAGAGCTGCTACTATTATGGTGCTAGTTCAATCAGAGATCCATTAGCCCTGAGAGCTGGTGGCCTTGGTGCTGCACTGATTGACTATGACTGGAGTGGACACCACAGAGAGCTACGACAGAACATCAGCAGGACTTTAGTACATAGAGATGAGAAGGTCATTGAGATCCATTAGTGAGCACCAAGTGAACATTTCCTTTATTGGTACCCAGAGGATAGGACACTCAGCAGCGTTCTGATGACAGCTGACATATTTATACTTCCCTAGTTTCATGCTAATGACCCACACAACACAGCAACTACTGCTGTGGCGATGGTATTAATGACACACAGTGGGGAAAACTGAAGTGTAATATAGATCATTTGGCTATACATGTCTAGAACCATTTTATCCTCGCACTACTCCTAAACTAAGCTTATATCTCCGTAATAATACCATGTAGCTCGCCAGCGAAGCAAAGCCTTGAACAGGGTTCCAAATTAAATCTGTCAGAACCCTAGGACTTCATTAATCTCAGAAAAACTCAGACACCCACAGCTCCTCCAACTCATTTCAGAATCAAGTCGCATCGAGTAGCCGAGCACTGTGAGCACCATACATCCAGAGAGAGTTAATTGCTCTGTGAAACCAGTTGCAGAGTCAGTATTGAAGTACAGCACCCACAGCCATGGAGAACTACAAGTACACACAAGCAGGGCTGTGGTCTACAGCCCCAGCTACACAGCTCTCCTCTCCTCCTAGTGTGTGTGGAGGCATCTGGAGTGGGGGCTAGCTGCTGACTATTACCACAGTCAGCTAGCAGGACCAAACTATTACCACTAGAGGTCCACCGATTAATCGGAATGGCCGATTAATTAGGGCCGATTTCAAGTTTTCATAATCGGAAATTGGTATTTTTAGACACCGATTTGGCCGATTATTATGATTTATTTATTTACACCTTTATTTAACTAGGCAAGTCAGTTAAGAACACATTCTTATTTTCAATGACGGACTAGGAACGGTGGGTTAACTGCCTTGTTCAGGGGCAGAACGACAGATTTTCACCTTGTCAGCTCGGGGGATCCAATCTTGCAACCTTACAGTTAACTAGTCCAACGCTCTAACCACGTGATTACATTGCACTCCACGAGGAGACTGCCTGTTACGCGAATGCAGTAGAAGCCAAGGTAAATTGCTAGCTAGCATTAAACTTATCTTATAAAAAACAATCAATCATAATCACTAGTTAACTACACATGGTTGATGATATTACTAGTTCATCTAGCGTGTCCTGCGTTGCATATAATCGAGGCGGTGCGTATCGTTGCTACAATGTGTACCTGACCATAAACATCAATGCCTTTCTTAAAATCAATACACAGAATTATATATTTTTAAACCTGCATATTTAGCTAAAAGAAATCCAGGTTAGCAGGTAATTGCAGGTAAAATTGTGTCACTTCTCTTGCGTTCATTGCATATACACTGACTCTGCGTGCAAACAGTTTGGGCTGCCTAATTTGCCAGAATTTTAGGGTAATTATGACATAACATTGAAGGCTGTGCAATGTTACAGGAATATTTAGATTTATGGATGCCACCCGTTAGATAAAATACGGAACGGTTCCGTATTTCCCTGAAAGAATTAACGTCTTGTTTTCGAGATGATAGTTTCCGGATTCGACCATATTAATGACCTACGTATTTCTGTGTGTTATTATGTTATAACTAAGTCTATGATTTGATAGAGCAGTCTGACTGAGCGATGGTAGGTAGCAGCAGGCTCGTAAGCATTCATTCAAACAGCACTTCCGTGCGTTTTACAGCAGCTGTTTATGACTTCAAGCCTATCAACTCCCGAGAATAGGCTGGTGTAACCAAAGTGAAAATGACTAGCTCGTTAGCGGGGTGCGCGCTAATAGCGTGTGTGAGTGAGAGAGTGAACAGTAAAGAGAGATATCTGGACTCTCTTCCTGCTATGCTCTGTTAACTCTTTCCACTCACTCTTCTACACTCCACTTCCACAGGTCTCCTTGGCAACCAGGCAATGTTTGGGCCATTCTTTGCCCAACTACCCTCTGACTATGCAAACGTGACACTCCTGGGGTCCCCAACGGTGTACGGATGTCATGTGGTGTTTAAACAACACTCACGAACACCACCATGATATGAACAATAATATATGCCACTTTGTGGCTTTACAAGTCCGGAAACATAAGAAAACTATCCTTCTAAGTAGATTATTTTCAAATGTGTGGAGATGGAGACGCCATTTAATGAAAGGTGTTGGCTGAAGCCATATAAAGGTATGAACCATGTTTCTGAAACTTTGGTTAGCAGTAGGAGCAGTGGATTTCAAAACAATCTCCATAATCTCTAGCACATTCAGTCTTACCTTATCGCTGCGGGTAATGCAGCCTAGGATATCTGCAGATATTCACAACTGAAAAAACAAGAGAATTCATGAGCTAATGTGAACAGAGATAAAATAAGAGGTTAAGAACAATACATAACAGATGAATGTATCCCACATTCAGTGCATTTGGAAAGTATTCAGACCCCTTGACTCTCCCACATTTTATTTTGTTACAAACTTTAAAAAATGGATGAAATTGTTTTCCCCCCTCAATCTACAAAAGTTGAGAATGACACAAATATTAATTTTCAAAGTCTGCTGCCTCAGTTTGTATAATGGCAATTTGCATATACTCCAGAATGTTATGAAGAGTGATCAGATGAATTGCAATTCATTGCAAAGGCCCTTGTTGCCATGCAAATTAACTGAATCCCCCAAAAACATTTCCACTGTTTCAGCCCGGCCACAAAAGGACCAGTTGACATAATGTCAGTGCTTCTCTCGTTAACACAGGTGTGAGTGTTGACAAGGACAAGGCTGGATATCACTCTGTCATGCTGATTGAGTTCAAATAACAGATTGGAAGCTTCGAAAGGAGGGTGGTGCTTGGAATCATTGTTCTTCCTCTGTCAATCATGGTTACCTACAAGGAAACATGTGCCATCATCATTGCTTTGCACAAAAAGGGCTTCACAGGCAAGGATATAAGATTGCACCTAAATCAACTATTTATCGGATCAACAAGAACTTCAAGGAGAGCGGTTCAATTTCTGTGAAGAAGGCTTCAGGGTGCCCAAGAAAGTCCAGCAAGCGCCAGGACCGTCTCCTAAAGTTGATTCAGCTGCGGGATCGGGGCACCACCAGTACAGAGCTAGCTCAACAATGGCAGCAGGCAGGTGTGAGTGCATCAGCACGCACAGTGACGCAAATAATTTTGGAGGATGGCCTGGTGTCAAGAAGGGCAGCAAAGAAGACACTTCTCTCCAGGAAAAACATCAGGGACAGACTGATATTCTGCAAAAGGTACGGGGATTGCACTGCTGAGGACTGGGGCAAAGTCATTTTCTCAGATGAATCCCCTTTCCGATTGTTTGGGCCATCTGGAAAAAAGCTTGTCCGGAGAAGACAAGGTGAGCGCTACCATCAGTCCTGTGTCATGCCAACAGTAAAGCATCCTGAGACCATTCATGTGTGGGGTTGCTTCTCAGCCTAGGGAGTGGGCTCACTCACAATTTTGCCTAAGAACACAGCCATGAATAAAGAATGGTACCAACACATCCTCCGAGCGCAACGTCTCCCAACTATCCAGGAACAGTTTGGTGACGAACAATACCTTTTCCAGCATGATGGAGCACCTTGCCATAGTGATAACTAAGTGGATCAGGGAACCAAACATTGATATTTTGGGTCCATGGCCAGGAAACTCCCCAGACCTTAATCCCATTGAGAACTTGTGGTCAATCCTCAAAGAGGCGGGTGGACAAACAAAAACCCACATATTCTGACCAACTCCAAACATTGATTATGCAAAAATGGGCTGCCATCAGTCAGGATGTGGCCCAGAAGGTAATTGACAGCATGCCAGGGCAGATTGTAGAGGTCTTGAAAAAGAAGGGCCAACACTGCAAATATTGACTCTTTGCATCAACTTCATGTAATTATCAATAAAAGCCTTTGACACTTAATGAATGCTTGTAATTATACTTCAGTATTCCATAGTAACATCTGACAAAAATATCTAAAGACAATGAAGCAGCAAACTTTGTGGAAATTAATATTTGAGTCATTCTCAAAACCTTTGGCCACGACTGCACACACAATACCCCCTCAATGACAAAGCAAAAACAGGTTTAGACATCTTTGCAAAAAATAAAAACTGAAACATCACATTTACTTAAGTATTCAAATCCTTTACGCAGTACATTATTACAACCTTGAGTCTTCTTGGGTATGACGCTACAAGTTTGGCACAACTGTATTTGGGGAGTTTCTCCCATTCTTCTCTGCAGATCCTCTCAAGCTCTGTCAGGTTGGATGGGGAGCGTCACTGCACAGCTATTTTCAGGTCTCTCCAGAGATGTTCAATCAGATTCAAGTCCGCGTTCTGGCTGGGCCACTCAAGGATATTGAGACTTGTCCCCATACCACTCCTGCATTGCCTTGACTGTGTGCTTAGGGTCATTGTCCTGTTGGAAGGTGAACCTTTGCCCCCAGTCTGAGGTCCTAATCGCTCTGGAGCAGGTTTTCGTCAAGGATCTCTGCACTTTGCTGCATTCAATCTTGGTTTCATCAGATCAGAGAATCTTCTTTCTCAAGGTCTGAGAGTCCCTTAGGTGCCTTTTGGCAAAATCCTAGCAGGCTGTCGTGTGCCTTTTACTGAGGAGTGGCTTCCGTCAGGCCACTCAACCATAAAGGTCTGATTAGTGGAGTGCTGCAGAGATGGTTGTCCTTTTGGAAGGTTCTCCCATCTCCATAGAGGAACTCTGGAGCTCTGTCAGTGACCATCTGGATCTTGGTCACCTCCCTGACCAAGGCCCTTCTTCCCCGATTGCTCAGTTTGGCCGGGTGACCAGCTCTAGGAAGAGTCTTGGTGATTCCAAACTTCTTCCATTTAAAAATGGAGGCCACTGTGTTCTTGAGGACCTTCAATGCTGCAGACATTTTTTTGTACTCTTCCCCAGATCTGCGCCTTGACACAATCCTGTCTCGGAGCTCTACGGACAATTCCTTCGACCTCATGGCTTGGTTTTTGCTCTGACATGCACTGTCAACTGTTGGACCTTATATAGACAGGTGTGTGCCTTTCCAAATCATGTCCAATCAATTGAATTTACCACAGGACTCCAATCAATTTGCAGAAACATCTCAAAGATGATCAATGGAAACAGGATACATCTGAGCTCAATTTCGAGTCTCATAGCAAAGGGTCTGAATACTTAAGGTATGTTTTTTTATTTTATAAATTGGCAAACATTTCAAAAAATCTGTTTTTACTTTGTCGTTACAGGGTATTGTGTGTAAATTGATGAAGATTTTATTTTATCAATTTTAGAATAAGGTTGTAACATAACACAATGTGGAAGAAGAAAAAGAGTCTGAAAATTTTCCGAATGCACTGTGCCAGCAGCTTCACTAAACTAGAGCAGTATTATCCCATAAAGATGCTATTATGAAGCAGAACGCTCACAACTAGATATTTATTGGCCCTGATATTTGCAGTAGGCCATATGCCACTCTTTAATAGGCAGTGCTTGAGAATGAACATGTTCAACATGTCGGATAATTGTTCATCAGCTAACCATCAGGACATTATGACTGGTTAAATGAATGAGCATTACTTAATAGGAATCAAGCCTCAGTCACCACAAGACAGCATTAATTGAAAAGCAGAAACAAATAAGAGCATGATAGTGATTTCATATAACACAAGATCATACTCAAATGTCAGTTTTCAAGGATAGCAAGAGGACCAAAGAAACTAATTCAGGAGGAAGTGTATGAGGTCAAATCAAACTGCTGCATTCAGTTGAAAGATGGACAGTAACTGAAAACTGTTGTGAATTTGATCACCTACTTACTCATTATTCCTTCTATTGTACACCTCAGCTTTTAACCCTTTGGGGGTTAGCCACCACAACCTGAAACACTGCTGATGTGTGGATTTTAATATAACTGCCAGAGAGGCGGCCGGCGGATCGGTTTTAGGTTTCTTCTGGTGACGGATCTACTGCACATCACAGTCATTTCTGAAACTCCTCTGAGACGCAGTAAAAGACAGTCGGGCGACAAGAAGCCCAGTCACAGCAGGTGAGGACAGAAACGGTGGGAAAGAGCACCAACACAGCAGGTGAGGACAGAAACGGTGGGAAAGAGCACCAACACAGCAGGTGAGGACAGAAACGGTGGGAAAGAGCACCAACACAGCAGGTGAGGACAGAAACGGTGGGAAAGAGCACCAACACAGCAGGTGAGGACAGAAACAGTGGGAAAGAGCACCAACAAAGCAGGTGAGGACAGAAACGGTGGGAAAGAGCACCAACACAGCAGGTGAGGACAGAAACGGTGGGAAAGAGCACCAACACAGCAGGTGAGGACAGAAACGGTGGGAAAGAGCACCAACACAGCAGGTGAGGACAGAAACGGTGGGAAAGAGCACCAACACAGCAGGTGAGGACAGAAACAGTGGGAAAGAGCACCAACAAAGCAGGTGAGGACAGAAACGATGGGAAAGAGCACCAACACAGCAGGTGAGGACAGAAACGGTGGGAAAGAGCACCAACACAGCAGGTGAGGACAGAAACAGTGGGAAAGAGCACCAACAAAGCAGGTGAGGACAGAAACGGTGGGAAAGAGCACCAACACAGCAGGTGAGGACAGAAACAGTGGGAAAGAGCACCAACAAAGCAGGTGAGGACAGAAACAGTGGGAAAGAGCACCAACACAGCAGGTGAGGACAGAAACGGTGGGAAAGAGCACCAACACAGCAGGTGAGGACAGAAACGATGGGAAAGAGCACCAACACAGCAGGTGAGGACAGAAATGGTGGGAAAGAGCACCAACACAGCAGGTGAGGACAGAAACGGTGGGAAAGAGCACCAACACAGCAGGTGAGGACAGAAACGGTGGGAAAGAGCACCAACACAGCAGGTGAGGACAGAAACGGTGGGAAAGAGCACCAACACAGCAGGTGAGGACAGAAACGGTGGGAAAGAGCACCAACACAGCAGGTGAGGACATGAAATGCTCCTGCTTGTCAGGTGGGGGTGAGATGGGATGTACTGTACTCCAGCAACCTAGGCCTAATCAGACCCTTCCACATACTGTACAACTAACCATGGCTGCTTATGAAATGGCACCCCATTTTACTTTATAGTGCACTACTTCTTCTGGCAAATACAGTAGTGCACAATAGACTATAGGGAATATGGTTCCATTTCTGAAAATCAGCAAGCGCCATCACAGCCAGCATGTTATTCTCACTTACTAAAGGCTATGAATACCTGGAAAAGGAGAGAATGAATCAAATCAAATAAAATTTTATTTGTCACATACACATGGTTAGATGTTAATGCGAGTGTAGCGAAATGCTTGTGCTTCTAGTTCCGACAATGCAGTAATAACAAGTAATCTAACTAACAATTCCAAAACTACTGTCTTGTACACAGTGTAAGGGGATAAAGAATATGTACATAAGGATATATGAATGAGTGATGGTACAGAGCAGCATAGGCAAGATACAGTAGATGGTATCGAGTACAGTATGTACAAATGAGATGAGTATGTAAACAAAGTGGCATAGTTTAAAGTGGCTAGTGATACATGTATTACATAAGGATACAGTCGATGATATAGAGTACAGTATATACGTATGCATATGAGATGAATAATGTAGGGTAAGTAACATTATATAAGGTAGCATTGTTTAAAGTGGCTAGTGATATATTTACATCATTTCCCATCAATTCCCATTATTAAAGTGGCTGGAGTTGAGTCAGTGTCAGTGTGTTGGCAGCAGCCACTCAATGTTAGTGGTGGCTGTTTAACAGTCTGATGGCCTTGAGATAGAAGCTGTTTTTCAGTCTCTCGGTCCCAGCTTTGATGCACCTGTACTGACCTCGCCTTCTGGATGATAGCGGGGTGAACAGGCAGTGGCTCGGGTGGTTGATGTCCTTGATGATCTTTATGGCCTTCCTGTGACATCGGGTGGTGTAGGTGTCCTGGAGGGCAGGTAGTTTGCCCCCGGTGATGCGTTGTGCAGACCTCACTACCCTCTGGAGAGCCTTACGGTTGAGGGCGGTGCAGTTGCCATACCAGGCGGTGATACAGCACGCCAGGATGCTCTCGATTGTGCATCTGTAGAAGTTTGTGAGTGCTTTTGGTGACAAGCCGAATTTCTTCAGCCTCCTGAGGTTGAAGAGGCGCTGCTGCGCCTTCTTCACGATGCTGTCTGTGTGAGTGGACCAATTCAGTTTGTCTGTGATGTGTATGCCGAGGAACTTAAA
Source organism: Oncorhynchus clarkii lewisi (assembly GCF_045791955.1). Lineage (NCBI taxonomy): Eukaryota > Metazoa > Chordata > Actinopteri > Salmoniformes > Salmonidae > Oncorhynchus > Oncorhynchus clarkii. The sequence goes on along the minus strand of NC_092172.1, from coordinate 29,309,069 downwards.
ACTTGCTACCCTCTCCACTACTGTTCCATCGATGTGGATAGGGGGGTGTTCCCTCTGCTGTTTCCTGAAGTCCACAATCATCTCCTTAGTTTTGTTGACGTTGAGTGTGAGGTTATTTTCCTGACACCACACTCCGAGGGCCCTCACCTCCTCCCTGTAGGCCGTCTCGTCGTTGTTGGTAATCAAGCCTATCACTGTTGTGTCGTCCGCAAACTTGATGATTGAGTTGGAGGCGTGCGTGGCCACGCAGTCGTGGGTGAACAGGGAGTACAGGAGAGGGCTCAGAACGCACCCTTGTGGGGCCCCAGTGTTGAGGATCAGCGGGGAGGAGATGTTGTTGCCTACCCTCACCACCTGGGGGCGGCCCGTCAGGAAGTCCAGTACCCAGTTGCACAGGGCGGGGTCGAGACCCAGGGTCTCGAGCTTGATGACGAGCTTGGAGGGTACTATGGTGTTGAATGCCGAGCTGTAGTCGATGAACAGCATTCTCACATAGGTATTCCTCTTGTCCAGATGGGTTAGGGCAGTGTGCAGTGTGGTTGAGATTGCATCGTCTGTGGACCTATTTGGGCGGTAAGCAAATTGGAGTGGGTCTAGGGTGTCAGGTAGGGTGGAGGTGATATGGTCCTTGACTAGTCTCTCAAAGCACTTCATGATGACGGATGTGAGTGCTACGGGGCGGTAGTCGTTTACCTCAGTTACCTTAGCTTTCTTGGGAACAGGATGGCAATGGTGGCCCTCTTGAAGCATGTGGGAACAGCAGACTGGTATAGGGATTGATTGAATATGTCCGTAAACACACCGGCCAGCTGGTCTGCGCATGCTCCGAGGGCGCGGCTGGGGATGCCGTCTGGGCCTGCAGCCTTGCGAGGGTTAACACGTTTAAATGTCTTACTCACCTCGGCTGCAGTGAAGGAGAGACCGCATGTTTTCGTTGCAGGCCGTGTCAGTGGCACTGTATTGTCCTCAAAGCGGGCAAAAAAGTTATTTAGTCTGCCTGGGAGCAAGACATCCTGGTCCGTGACTGGGCTGGATTTCTTCCTGTAGTCCGTGATTGACTGTAGACCCTGCCACATGCCTCTTGTGTCTGAGCCGTTGAATTGAGATTCTACTTTGTCTCTGTACTGGCGCTTAGCTTGTTTGATAGCCTTGCGGAGGGAATAGCTGCACTGTTTGTATTCGGTCATGTTACCAGACACCTTGCCCTGATTAAAAGCAATGGTTCGCGCTTTCAGTTTCACACGAATGCTGCCATCAATCCACGGTTTCTGGTTAGGGAATGTTTTAATCGTTGCTATGGGAACGACATCTTAAACGCACGTTCTAATGAACTCGCACACCGAATCAGCGTATTCGTCAATGTTGTTATCTGACGCAATACGAAACATCTCCCAGTCCACGTGATGGAAGCAGTCTTGGAGTGTGGAGTCAGCTTGGTCGGACCAGCGTTGGACAGACTGATCAGCTCAGATGTCAGCCTCCAGCTAAATAAATGTTGAGAATAAAACTTACAGAGAGAGTAGAATCTTATGTACATATGTGGGATGTTAATTTCATTTTAATTTGCTGTTGCAGGAAATTCAAACTTGTAGCGTATTTAAGGTTTAAAAAGGTGTCTAAAGTTTGTAATTTCCACTTTAAAATGTCAGACGTGATTTGCCCTAACTAAAAATGTTTCAACCCCCACAAAAATTGCCATATAATCCACATTTCCTGTTGCTGCAGGATTATTTTCAAACTGTGAGAAAATGGTCAAATTAATATCTTGCATCTGTACTACATGAAAGACACCTGCATTCCTGTCATTCTGTATGATAAAGCCCCAGAGCTTTGGACATGAAAACTCAATTGTGCTTGATACAGCGTCCACCCTGATGAAGCCTACAGAAATGTCTCTACCTTGGTACAGCTTACAGTACTAGCTGATTTTACTACATTGACCCAAATCCTGCTTTCAGAAAGTGTAAGGTAATCTTTGGTGGAAACACACCATCTCATTCCCTGGAGGGGTGTAGAGGTGGGGCACACATGGCCATATCACCACTGCAATCTGTGGAGTAACAATGCACAACATGTGACTCCATTGTTGGGCTCCATCTATCAACTATTTCCACAGTTTTTCATACAGCAAGGTGGACAGACTGAGGGCCCTGTGGTGCCAGGAGGAAACATCCTGGCCAGAGGTGAAAATGGCTTTTTAATAAAGCTGCACTCGATGGTATCCCAATTTAACACTATTCCCTGACCACTCCCATTCATTTCAACAACAGTCTGATTAACACCAGAACCGCTGGGCCTCGAGGGACCAGCTCCTTTTTAATAACAAGATTTTTAAAAATTGTTCACATCCCCTCGCTCATCAACTCACCCCTTCTCCCCATGATACTTTACCTCATTTATTTCATCTGTTATACATGTGAAATTCTTGTTGGTATAGTTTAGGTTCATTTGAAGCAATTGTCGTGGTGATCAACTGGGCATGACATCTTCAACTGTTGTGAGAAGGAGGGGAGCAGGCCCTAGTGTTGGGAGGAGGAATGGGGAAAATGTTATTCCAAACTTTATCCGCAATATTTAAATTATATTTTGTTGCGACTCCAGCGATACCTCGGTCCATTCTACATGTAACTGCCAAAATAAAGGAACAACTTTAGTAAATAAGGGATACAAATTATATTGAAAGCATGGGGGTGCTTCCACACAGGAAGTCCCAGACAATTGTAGAATCTATGCCAAGCCACATTGAAGCTGGTCTGGCATCTCGTGGTGGGCCCGCCCTATAAAGACACTATGTTGGCATTTCCTTTATTTTGGTAGTTACCTGTAGCAGCAGGCTACACAGAGAATGGAACAGCTGGATAGGGGAAATGGCTCAAGTCACGCAAAAGGTCAAGTAACTTTGCGGATAAAGTTTGGATTGACACAATTTAATGTGTACATTTAAAGAATTGCATCACTATACTGAGAGCTTTGCCATTTCTAAATGGACGTATTGGGTTGTTTTGGGAACCTTGCTTTTTCAAGGCCCCACATACTACACAACGAGGATGAAGAAGTGATTTGCGGTAAGTTTCTCAAAAACATGAAATCACAAAAGGTGTCATTTACATCAAAAAGAGATTTGGTTTTAAAAAATAATATCCTTTAAGATTCTTACGACTGTTATATGGACTTACAGAGCCTTCAGAAAGTATTCACACTCCTTTGTGAATACATTTGGTAAGCAATATGTTTGGAACATCGAATTGCAGTAAAATCAAGGTATCGAATCGCAATACATACAGAATCGTGAGAATCGCAATTCAAATCTTATCGGCACCTAAGTATTTTTAGTTCCCTGGTTTTCCCTGCCCTAGAGTGTTGCTACTCAGTGCTCACTGAGGCCCACTAATTGTCTGGCATGCATCCCAAATGGCAACCTATTCCCTATATGGTGCACTGCTTTTGACCAGAGCCCAATGAGCCCTGGTCAAAAGCAGTGCACTATATGGGAACAGAGTGCTATTTGGGACGCGGCCCAGCTATGTCATTAGCTAAGTGGGGCCAATGGAATGTGGGTCTAGGTAAATGCAGGGGAGAGATTCACATGTGGCCAAAAGACTCTGGGCCTACCTACTTGTGTGGGCCTACCACCTCTCACTACTTACCCACCTGCATAATATCAACCATACGCTTGCTTTGCCAAACTCATGTGGGGTGAAGAGACGAGAATATATTAACCATATAACTCAGACAGCGAGGCCTTTAGTCTGTAAGAAAGAATATTGTATCCTTCAAACAAAACCAGAAATGATCCAAAAGTGAACAGGTAAGTCTTTCTCGATTATGCATCCTTGTGAGTAATGGCAGTTGAGGAAACTGCAAGTTCTGCACTTCAATAAGCACAGAACACAGAAGCAGGATATCGACCATCTACATCCATTGTTGGTTGCTTTCCACAACCATAAGACCAAATCATTTTTGATTTATTTAATTCAAAATAGTTTACCTGCTTCTTGTAGCAGGCATTATAGAAAATGAACACAGGTCTCATACAATCTCTCGTGCTAGTGAGTAGCCAGCTAATCTTTCTATTTCAAGTTCAGCCAACTTGCATGTATTTGCTACCTACCCAGGTAGAACATGTGAATTGTTCTGAACACACCCTTCTGTCCGTCACCAACTGTTTGAACACCATGCTAGCCTGTCTACTTAGTTCAGACGTGGAAATCAAGTGGCCTACCTTATTCATCTGAATGAGAAAGTTGGCAATTCCTTATATAATTGTGTTTTGTGCTTATTGCACATTTATAAAAACCACTAGACAGCTAGTGTAAGAGTTCTTGGCTACAATGCTGCAAGCGGTACTGCAATTCCTCACACGACAAACTTAAAATTCATTTTCCAGAATCAATGTTCATTGATACTCCCATTTTAGTAGTGTCTGTTCTGAGTGCAATTTGAGGAGCTGAGACACACAAAAGGGATCTCGTTAGAAAGATTAATTTCCTCTATTACAGTGAAATAATGTCTCAATGTGTTTCAGTGTCCATATGACTAATTCTGTTGGACCAAACCTCAAATGCAAATAGCGAGTTGAAACCGCTTGTCAGAGAGGAAGAAGTAATCTCTCATCTCAGTTGTTGGTAGTGGCAGGGGGAGGGGCTTGGGGAGTGTGTGTGTGTGTGTGTGTGTTTGTAAACAGAAGTAGAGTTGAAGCGAGAGTTTTCATTCTTGCCAAAATATGTCCAAAATACACCCTTCCCACTTTGGGACAACAACCCATTCCGGAGACATGAGCATCTCTGGTGTAAATGGGAAGGTGTACAGCACAGAAGGAGTGAAGAACACAATACCAAATAGATGACAGAACAAGCGGATATAAACACAGAAGAAAATAAACGAGATTCCTGCCATAGGAATATCGCTCAAAAACATTAATTCAAAATATCGCCCAACCCTACACCTCTCAGCAGCAGGAGAAACAAACTCCTCATAGCTCAGTACCTCAGAGATGTCAGCAGTAGGAGAGATCAATGAACAGAACCCACACACTGAGAATACATTCTGAGAATTCCAGCACAAGATTCCTTTCCTTTCGAGAAAGGATTGCTCATCTACAGTAAGCCTAGATAACCATCAATCTGAAACTAAAACCAGCTTACAAAATCTGTGGTTGTGAGGCCAGTTGGATGTACTGCCAAATGATCTAAAACAATGGAGGTGGCTTATGGTAGAGAAAATAACATTCAATTCTCTGGCAACAGCTCTGGTGGACATTCCGTGAGACAGCATGCCAACTGCACACTCCCTCAAAACTTGAGACATCTGTGGCATTGTGTTGTGTGACAAAACTGCACATTTTAGAGTGGCCTTTTATGGTCCCCAGCACATGGTGCACCTGTGTAATGATCATGCTGTTTAATCTGCTTCTTGATATGCCACAACTGTCAGGTGGATGGATTATCTTGTCAAAGGAGAAATGCTCACTAACAGGAATGTAAACAAATAAGCTTTTTGTACATTTCGGGGATCTTATATTTCAGCTCATGAAACATGGGACCAACACTTTACATGTTGTGTTTATATTTTTGTTCAGTGTAGTAGGTTTCACCTAGGTAGCCATTTCTATCTCATGCACGTGATTTAATCCACTATATCACAGAGGCTTCTCTCAGAACAGCGCTGAATCTGGTGATAGAACAGTGTACCCAAAAACACAATGAAGTCATTTTATTGGTGCATTCTTGAACCCTCAGGATTTCCTATACCCTTTTTACTCTCACAGATCAGAGTGACTGTGGATGACACACGGCATTGACCCTCTCAGTAAAACAGACATTATACTCCAAGGTGACGGAGGGGCATGCAAATGCCTCCAGCATGAGTCAAGGCCCATGGTATTGCTCTCTTTTTCTTGTGGTTGGTCAGCTCTTCTTTCATAATCTACATGGCTCCCCATTCCCTATATAGGGCACTACCTTTGACCAGAGCCCTGTGGGCCTTGGGCAACAGTAGTGCACTATGTAGGGAATAGGGAGCCATTTGGGCCACATAGTGATTTTTAGAGTGTTCCAGGACATCTGTGGAGCAGCTGTTGCGATTGCTCCTCTTAGGGCTTCAGCAGGGCCCTGTGTAGAGACAATATTTAATCATAGCTATGCAGTGTTTCCCCCTACATATTTTGTTTAGCAGCGGTGGCAAAGGTCGCGGAAGAGAGAGGCATCCCAATATTTTTAGAAGAAGGACTGAAAAGGTAATTTCTGGTGACTTTTTAGAAAGATGTTCTACTCCAAGACAAATGAAAATCAGATGACACTGACACCATCTATAATCCCCCCAGAAACCAGCCCAATAAAATATTATTTTACTGTAGCCTATACATGGTACTAGACTGGATTATCAGGCAGGTGCTATTAGCAATAAACATTTTCTGGACCAAAAAGGGGTTACTTTCCTGCAATTCTACACATTTTTCCATGGACCTGAGAGACTTTGGCAATTGTAAAGCAACATTTTCTGCAATTCTACACATTTTGAGTCCAGAAAATGTTGCAGTGTGACAGATAACTTCCTGCAATTCTACTCATTTTGCCATGGCTTATTTCGTGTTCTGCTCAAACATAAAATCAATGAGGGCCCAATTGGGGCCCCTGGTCATGTGCCCTGCGTGCCAGGTCGGTAATCCAGCCGTGCCAAAAGTACTCCTAAATTCCTAATTTAATGGTTTCATCGTCTTTGATAATAAAAGCTAAGATTATATTATTTAATAAATATAGGTCAATTGTCTTTTCTACAAAATTTCTGTGTGGTTTTATTCACTGAAGCTCATACTGAAAGCGTTTTTCCATTTCGAAAATTACTTAAACAAAAATAATGAATACATGTCTTTTTGGGGTGTGGCAGCAACAATTTAGCTATGACCAATTGTTGGAAATCAAACAGTGTCCGCACCCCCCCCCCCCCCTCTGTGCTATATAAGGCACTGAAAGCAGCCATCCCATACCTCCCCCGACATCCAAGCGAGAGATCCTAAATGATTAGTCCTGCCCTCCCAGTGAGGGCAGCAGACCATAATTAAATTAGTCCCTCTGCCCCGCTCAGCCTTGATTCCTCAGGCCCTCTCAGCCTTGATTCCTCAGTACCTCAGATCTGCTCTCAATGCCGTGAATGGAAACAAACCTCCGTTGAACTAGAGGGGACTTATTTAGAGCTGGGAATTGCCAGAGACCTCATGATACAATACCATAATAATTTGGTGCCGATATGATATGTATTGAGATTTAAACGATTCTATATGTATTGCGATTCGATACAGTAATTTCATTGCGATTCGATGTTCCAAACATATTGCTCACCATATATGTCTGCTGCAAAGAGACAAGAGAGGGTCATGAGAAAACACATTTTGATTAGTCATGCAAATAAAAATTCCCTGTGTGCTTTGGACTCTGACATGCCATAAAAGAAAACTGACAGAGTTTGAGACTAGAGGTCGGCCGATTAATCGGAATGGCCGATTAATTAGGGCCGATTTCAAGTTTTCATAACGATCGGAAATCGGTCTTTTTGGGCGCCGATTTATTTTGATTTATTTTTTACCTTTAACTAAGCAAGTCAGTTAAGAACACATTCTTATTTTCAATGACGGCCTAGGAACGGTGGGTTAACTGCCTTGTTCAGGGGCAGAACGACAGATTTTCACATTGTCAGCTCGGGGATCCAATCTTGCAACCTTACAGTTAACTAGTCCAACGCAATAACGACCTGCCTCTCTCTCATTGCACTCCACAAGGAGACTGTTACGTGAATGCAGTAAGCCAAGGTAAGTTGCTAGCTAGCATTAAACGTATCTTATAAAAAACAATCAATCATAATCACGAGTTAACTACACATGGTTGATAATATTACTAGATATTATCTAGCGTGTCCTGCATTGCATATAATCTGACTGAGCATACAAGCATACAAGTATCTAAGTATCTGACTGGGCGGTGGTAGGCAGAAGCAGGCGCGTAAACATTCATTCAAACAGCACTTTCGTGCGTTTTGTCAGCAGCTCTTCGTTGTGCGTCAATCATTGCGCTGTTTATGACTTCAAGCCTATCAACTCCCGAGATGAGGCTGGTGTAACCGAAGTGAAATGGCTAGCTAGTTAGCACGCGCTAATAGCATTTCAAATGTCACTCGCTCTGAGCTTTCTAGTAGTTCCCCTTGCTCTTCATGAGTAACGCTGCTTTGATGGTGGCGGTTGTCGTTCTGTTGCTGGTTCGATCCCAGGGAGGAGCGAAGAGAGGGACAGAAGCTATACTGTTACACTGGCAATACTAAAGTGCCTATAAGAACATCCAATAGTCAAAGGTTAATGAAATACAAATGGTATAGAGGGAAATAGTCCTATAATTCCGATAATAACTACAACCTAAAACTTCTTACCTGGGAATATTAAAGACTCATGTTAAAAGGAACCACCAGCTTTCATATGTTCTCATGTTCTGAGCAAGGAACTGAAACCTTAGCTTTCTTACATAGCACATATTGCACTTTTACTTTCTTCTCCAACACTTTGTTTTTGCATTATTTAAACCAAATTTAACATGTTTCATTATTTACTAGAGGCTAAATTGATTTTTATTGATGTATAATATTAAGTTAAAATAAGTGTTCATTCAGTATTGTTGTAATTGTCATTATTACAAATAAATAAATAAAAACTGTCCGATTAAAATCGGTATCGGCTTTTTTGGTCCTCCAATAATCGGTATCGGCGTTGAAAAATCATAATCAGTCGACCTCTATTTGAGACACCTGACAGAGTTTATTGAGCAGCATCTCGAGATAAGGATGCTCTCTAATCCTCTATTGGTGTAAAAGCTGAGTGCAGGACTGCTGGTGTTAAGTCTGTTGCATATCCTACTACTACTGACAACAACAAAAATAACTTAGTTGACCCGAGAGTCGTCTACTCGATTGGTCAATATTTTTAAACGTGTATTTGTTCCCTATATAGACACACCCTATGTGTATTAATAAAACCAACTATATGTAGACTAAGGAGCTTGTCTGACACTTTATGCCAGGGTTCCTCAACTGGTGGCCCACAGGCCGAATTTCCCGCGAGTGGTTTTATTAGGCCCCCAAGTTAAAAAAAATAAATACAAAACGGAAATCACCAAGTGATTTTAATTTTGGAAATCTGTTCAAGTATTCCCACGCATAACAGAGAGATACGTGATCATATACAAATGTAAGCAAAGTTTGAAATTATTATGTTTTAATCAAATATTATATCGGTTTGGGCTTCTTGCGATCAATTTGCTGTCTACAAGTTATTTGTAATTATGTTCCGGCCCCCCGACCATCCGCTTTAGAAAACAATAAAATCAGCCCGCGGCTGAATCTACATGATGATCCCTGCTTTAAGCACACTGTGATTAAATAATTAAGACAAATGACTGGAGGGAGCCAGAGATCAGGATCGCCTAACCAGAAGAAGAAGAACAACTGTTCCTGACCCTCTTCCTCCTGCTGACCTTTGCAGATTCTGCTGTTACGCGACACCTGAGGTTGGCAACCTTTTCCATTTGTAGTGACAATTTATCTACCAATCTGCATGCCCGTTATGACTTTTATATGCACATTTACATGGAACAGTTTAATTTAATTTATAATAAAGTTTTCGCATCTCAAAATCATTATCATATGGTTAATCTAAATTCTAAAAGTAACTTATATTGCCAACTACATAAATATTGCCTACACAAAGCCAACAAATAAACACATTGCAGCCTGCAGGTAGAAAAAATCCTGATCAAAATAAATATAATTTAAATCACATTGGCTGTGCATGGCCTGTCTGCAAGGAACATTGTATCAACTGTTTACTAGGGTCTGGCCTGAAGCTCATGTTAGCAAACTAGAAACATTGTATCAACTGTTTACTAGGGTCTGTCCTGAAGCTCATGTTAGCAAACTAGAAACATTGTATCAACTGTTTACTAGGGTCTGGCCTGAAGCTCATGTTAGCAAACTAGAAACCTTGTATCAACTGTTTACTAGGGTCTGGCCTGAAGCTCATGTTAGCAAACTAGAAACATTGTATCAACTGTTTACTAGGGTCTGGCCTGAAGCTCATGTTAGCAAACTAGAAACATTGTATCAACTATTAACTTACTGGGCCAGTAACCAGCAGGTAGCCGAGTGGTTAGAGCGTTGGGCCAGTATCCAGCAGGTAACCTAGTGGTTAGAGCGTTGGGCCAGTAACCAGCAGGTAACCTAGTGGTTAGAGCGTTGGGCCAGTAACCAGCAGGTAGCCTAGTGGTTTGAGCGTTGGGCCAGTATCCAGCAGGTAACCTAGTGGTTAGAGCGTTGGGCCAGTATCCAGCAGGTAGCCTAGTGGTTAGAGCGTTGGGCCAGTAACCAGCAGGTAGCCTAGTGGTTCGAGCGTTGGGCCAGTAACCAGCAGGTAGCCTAGTGGTTAGAGCGTTGGGCCAGTAACCAGCAGGTAGCCTAGTGGTTAGAGCATTGGGCCAGTAACCAGCAGGTAGCCTATTGGTTAGAGCATTGGGCCAGTAACCAGCAGGTAGCCTAGTGGTTAGAGCATTGGGCCAGTAACCAGCAGGTAGCCTAGTGGTTAGAGCATTGGGCCAGTAACCAACAGGCGTGAATCAGACAGGTGTCTCATGTACCATAAAAAATTAACATATTTTAGACTGCTTGACAAAAAAAAAAAAAAAAATCTTGATAGACCAACAGCCTATCGACCAAACAATCAACTAAACGGGGCCATCCCTAAAGAGCCTAAACCGTAATACACAGACTGAATATATCAAGGGTAGGTGCTGAGGAGAATGAGAGGGTGACTACCCAGCATTCAGCCCGATTTACTGAAACACAAAAACACTTAACATCTTAAAAAGGCTGTGGCTTTGCTAATCCTGTGAATTTCCCCTGCGAAAATGATCATTCCAGACAGGTAAGCTGACCTGCTGGAACCCAATTAAAAGGCCTCAGGCGCTGCGCTGGCTGGGGAGAGAGAAAGGAGGGATGCTGAAAGAGGAGAACAACATGACAAGAATGGCAAGCCGATGAACTCTGAGGACTGTGGCTAGCCATTGTTGAGGTAACAATATAAGCACACACCGTGACACACGCACACACAGTGACACACGCGCACAGTGACACACGCGCACACGCACACACAGTGACACACACACAGTGACACACACACAGTGACACACCGTGACACACACAGTGACACACACACACAGTGACACACACACACACGCACGCACACACACACAGTGACACACACACACACACACACACACACACACACACAGTGACACACACACACACAGTGACACACACAGTGACACACACACACACACAGTGACACACACACACACACACACACACAGTGACACACACAGTGACACACAGTGACACACAGTGACAGACAGTGACACACACACACAGAGTGACACACACACACACACACGCAGTGACACACGCACGCAGTGACACACGCACAGTGACACACGCACACAGTGACACACGCACAGTGACACACACAGTGACACACACAGTGACACACACAGTGATACACGCACACAGTGACACACGCACACACAGTGACACACGCACACAGTGACACACGCACACAGTGACACACGCACACAGTGACACACGCACACACAGTGACACGCACAGACAGTGACAACGCGCACACAGACACACGCACACAGACACACACACACACACACACACACAGTGACACACACACACACAGTGACACACAGTGACACACACACACACAGTGACACACACACAGTGACACACACACAGTGACACACACACAGTGACACACACACACACACACAGTGACACACACACACACACACAGTCACACACACAGTGACACACACACACACACACACAGTGACACACACAGTGACACACAGTGACACACAGTGACACACAGTGACACACACACACACAGTGACACACACACAGTGACACACACACAGTGACACACACACAGTGACACACACACACACACACACACACAGTCACACACACACACACACAGTCACACACACAGTGACACACACACACAGTGACACACACACACACACACTGACACACAGTGACACACAGTGACACACACACACAGTGACACAGTGACACACACAGTGACACAGTGACACACAGTGACACAGTGACACACAGTGACACACAGTGACAGACAGTGACACACACAGTGACACACACACAGTGACACACACACACAGTGACACACACACACACACACAGTGACACACACACAGTGACACACACACAGTGACACACACAGTTTATCCAGAAGGCGACACCAGCTGTCAGCTGCTCACCAACTGCCATGTCATTACCATCCAGACCCAGTACATTATCCTCAATAAGTATGATCTGCCATAAAACATCGTCGACCAGAAGGTTGTTTCCTCCACTCTTGTTGACAACGGTTTAGCAAAGCTTTACATCATAGGGTCTCCTCAAATAGATGCTTCACACATAAATGAAGGCTTGTGATGTGAGAGCTTTTCAAAGACATCCCACGTCATCTCCTCTGATGTGTAGATCAGAGATACAGCTGTAAACATCATCAAATCTTCAGCAGACCTCATAAGAATAGAATTGATTGTCTAAATGTAATTCTATAGAGACCTGCAGATCTCTCCTAATGCAAGTGACAGGATCTATTGGAAAGATGTGGCCTCAGTCAGCTTGACTTTACACCACATTTGATGTATGAAAAAATGCTGAAACATGTCATTTAGTACTTGAACTATTTCTATAACGTGTTTGCTAGTGATGTATGATTGACTTCTCTGAAAGACACAGACTGGACGAACCGGTTAAGTTACCGGATGGCAGTCGCATGTCAGTGATAAATGAACAGATATTGTAGTGTATGAAATGGATAAGGCATCAGTCACTGGTATGTAAGTGATATGTATACCATTGGGCCTGTCAGCCCTCTGTTGTATAGGAAATACAATACACAGGCTGGAGGCTTGATTTCATATACATTGTCATGTCATCTTATATTAAACCATATTATGTAGGTAATTAGGATCACACAGTTCAAACGTTTTATGTTCATCCTAGGCAATGCTTATGAGCGTGGTGAGCAAAGTCCACCTTTCCAGAAACAAGCCTCTCACTGAGGAAGGGTTCCTACCCGACAGATTCATGCGACAATAAAAACATGTATATTTAAGTCTATTTATCTGAGTGCTGTCCCATCTCTTTGGATCATATACACCAGGATCCAGCAACCGATTTCAATTCATGCAAAAAGGTGGAGTCGAGCACATTGTGTATCTTTTCATCAATCTCAGCATCCCCAATCCCAAATTAGGAAAGCAAGAGAGAATCAATTTCACTCCAATAAGAAAGTAACGGAGTCACAGCAGGCAGGCTACCACCGATGCAACTTCCATCAGTACCAGACAGCTATCACACACACAACAACAAACACTGAGCTCCACATAAAGTTGCATCATAGGGTTTTGTAAGTCAAGAGTGGTTACGTACAGAAAGAGTGACAGTACCACTAGCTGGGATGCCAGTGGGTGGTGTATGGCCCCCTTCTTCCCACTCTTTGAACCATGATGACAAAGAAGGAAATGACTCTGTATGCACCATTGAGCCAGAGGGACCACAGAGAGAGGCTGGCTCTAGTACAGTTGGCTGAGCGGAGAGGGGCAGAATCAGCAGGCATTGAGTGCAATGAGAGGAACAGCTATCTGACAAGGATCACAGCAGGTGGTTAATAGACAATAGTCAGTCAATCAGAGTCCACAGATGTCAAAATGACACATAAAATCTAAATCCTATTAAGTGAGTTGTGGCCGTTACAAACATCAGACTTTTACATGACATGAGTGATGTTTGAGGTGCCTCACACAAGAGGAGCACCATAGAGGTTCTATCTGATTTGATTTACTTAAATAGGCAAGTCAGTTAACAAATTCTTATTTACAATGACGGCCTACCCCGGCTGAACCCGGACAACGCTGGGCCAATTGTGCGCCGGCCTATGGGACTCCCAATCATGGCCGGATGTGATACAGCCTGGATTCGAATCAGGGACTGTAGTGACACCTCTTGCACTGAGATGCAGTGCCGTAGACCGCTGCACCACTCGGGAGCCCCAATTCTGCCACCGCCCCTAAACATCTCAACCCCTCCAATCCCTTCAGCCCCAGCTACTTGTCTCCAACCCCTCTGGCCACTCCCTCTGGCCACTCCCTCTGGCCATTAACACCTCCAAATCGAACCAGATGTGAGAATTTACAGTCTGCCAAAGCAACCTGTGACTTCCCTGTGAATGTAGCTGTAGGTGTTGACACTGTAGCTGGGGGAGTCTAAGGAGGGGGGAGATCCATGGTATACCCCCCTGGAAAGAGAGCGTTTGGAGAAGAGAGGAGGGTAGGGGGGTAGTTAGTGTTTCCCTCTAGGTCAGCAGAGTGGGGCTAATTCCAGGAGTAGGCTACAGTTTATCTTTCAACAGTTACCACCTCCACTCACACCACAAGATTAAATGCATACTGGATAATAATGCTGCTGGGGTTAGATTAGGAACTGATGAGTAGACAACAATAGAGATGTCTGGGGATTGGGAGTGAAACTATTTTTACAACAGCCAGATATCAACCCTCCTGCAGAGATTTGCCACTTAGGTTGCCTCAGTCTCCCAGGCCTGGTCATTTGTATTGGGAATATGGCAGTTTACTGTAAACAAATCACCAGGGATGATACAGTGAGTTTGAGTACACCGACCTCACTGGGTTGCCAGGTTGCATTGTGGTAATGTTTACCTAGAGTGTACACTCCCCCCATTGACTGTTTGTAGTATTTACCTTCCTACTCCCCCTCATTGGGATGAGTTTAAATACTCTGGGTTTCCAGATTGTGTTGTGGTGTTTACACACTCCCCTGTATTGGGATGAGTGAAAGCCTGTGGCAGGCAGTTGCAACATAAGCACTGGTCCAACCAGGGAGGGTTAAGGCATGGTCACAGGTAGCATTTGCCGGTCAAGAGCACTTAGAGTACCATCGGTAATTTGCAAGCCGATTCTACATATAGAATTGCGTGCACAGTAAATGTCAGCAGTCAAACGTCCACCAGCGGGTTGTCCCTAAAACACACAGCATCGAAAGACAATGGCAGATCAATCATCGGTGCAGTGTGTGTGTCCCTTGTTGTTAACCGGTGGGAATGTGTGTGTGCCAGTCAAGTCCAATCCCAACCCACAGCCTGGAACAGAAAATCCAATCAGGGCCTGGGAGGGAGCTCCCATCCAACACAGCTAATTCACTTAACACGAGGCAAGGCACAACAGCAGAACAATGCCCACCTCCAGCCTTAGATTTCTCACCAGAACTAGAGATCATCAACAACATGCCTAATAAAGCCCAGGACAGAACTAGGAACCCTGCTTCTACCCGAGTCTGCCTCTCTTCAGTGTATTTGGGTCTAAAGTGTTTCTGCTGCCTCTCTTCAGTGCATTTGGGTCTAAAGTGTTTTTGCTGCCTCTCTTCAGTGTATTTGGGTCTAAAGTGTTTCTGCTGCCTCTCTTCAGTGTATTTGGGTCTAAAGTGTTTCTGCTGCCTCTCTTCAGTGTATTTGGGTCTAAAGTGTTTTTGCTGCCTCTCTTCAGTGTATTTGGGTCTAAAGTGTTTTTGCTGCCTCTCTTCAGTGTATTTGGGTCTGAAGTGTTTCTGCTGCCTCTCTTCAGTGTATTTGGGTCTAAAGTGTTTCTGCTCTGAAAAGTGTACAGCAAGAAAAGTGTCAAATAAACCCTTAGCGAGCCTCAGAGAATGAAACACATCATCATGAGACAGGGCAGCTCTTCATGGCTTCTAACATGAGGAGGGCCCCGAGGAGGGGCCCTGAGAAGTTACCTCTGGTTAATTGATATGGACAGACATGGGTTAATCCACCTGATCAGGAGTTTGAGGTGTGTGATCACGTATAACCCGCGTTGGGACAAGGACAGCATTCTTCCCCATTCCCTAATAGTCTTAACAACAACTGCCTGAGGAGGGCTTCAATGTACCCTTTATCTTTCTGCCAGATCTGAGAACTTCCCACAGACTCAGTCCTGTCGTCAATATGAAACTGTGCGCTCAAACTTAAGACTATTGAAGAATGACATTTCAATTAGGCAAAGTAGAAAACAACAAACATTGTATTGGCTGATGTCAATTAAATTCAAACTGGGGATTTGAGTGATGAGGCCATTTGCAAGTCAGGGCCAGGGAACATAAGCACTGTTGTTGCAGCATAGAAATCACAAGCTTTGCATTAGTCCCACAGGAAGTATTACGCAGGTAGCCATAATCAAATACTTACAACTGGGTGGGTAAGACTGACAGTTAGGGTTTCTCAACTCCCCAGAGTACTGAATATTCATGAACTATACGATAGTTTCTCACTAAAAACTGTTTGTCACTCAGTGCATCCCACACCACTGCTAATAAAAATGTGTTACTGTCAAGCCACTCCCACCACTGACAGCAAACGCAATAAACTCAACTGAAACAGGGAGGGGACTACCTTAACCCTTGTTTTTGTTTCCCGTTGCAAAAATAAATTCTACATTGTGCCCAAATGAACATGATCCCGGTCTCCGTGTGGTGTGAGGAGCTAGCTAGCTGGTTGGCTTGTCTGATACTAGCCTGTTGCTGCAAATTACACCAAATTGAGCCACCACCCAAATGAACATGATCCCGGTCTCCGTGTGGTGTGAGGAGCTAGCTAGCTGGTTGGCTTGTCTGATACTAGCCTGTTGCTGCAAATTCCACCAAATTGAGCCACCACCCAAATGAACATGATCCCGGTCTCCGTGTGGTGTGAGGAGCTAGCTAGCTGGTTGGCTTGTCTGATACTAGCCTGTTGCTGCAAATTACACCAAATTGAGCCACCACCCAAATGAACAACCATGCATCCAACAAAACACAGGGCTTGTTAATGACTGTACAAACTGTTA